>NC_048582.1:24404447-24704447 GCF_013265735.2 Oncorhynchus mykiss
GTAAATTATCTAAATCTTTGTAAGTGCGTTACTTTTGGCAGCCAACAGTGCTATGTAAGGACATACAAGCAATTCAATTAAATTCAATTAAAATATTGACTCCATATAGTGATCATGGAGAATATAGTTTCTATTTTTCCATACTGTTTCTCACATTTACAAATGACTCTAGGAAAGCAACATTGTCCTCACCTTAGTCACTAACCCCAGTGTTATGGCAATAAGGATCTGATACCCGGACGTCTCAGGTGGAATCCAACTTCTGGGCTCTACAGAGAAGGTTGGCATTTATTGTCATGAATCTTGACTTGGAGGCAGCTCTGCAGAGTATTCGCTAGCTAGCACAGCCACAAAGTCAAACAATCTAACCCAAACCTTAACCACACTGCTAACCCTAGCCTTAAATTCAAAGCACATTTTTAGCCATAGACAATTTTGACTTTGCAGCTCGGGAAGTCGCAGAGTTCTGCCTCCAGGCCAATGTCAACCTGCGTCTACAGAGCTCCTCATTGTTTACTGTTCGAACTTGAGCCACCTCTTTAAAGGAAGTTAAAACCATCATGATAGCCCATGAAGATCAAATGACTTTGTACCCATCATTCCTTCACAAAGTGTTCAATTGTGTCCCGTTGTGGCTTTCTTCGACAGTGAACAAAGCTCCCTACAGTTGAACTGTACATGTTGTATAGGTGTACAGTGGAATATTTTCATTATGCGCTCCATGGACTGTGAAAGCAATCTGGCATCAAAGGGAAGCCAAGATAGAGGCAACACAATGCTACATCAGTGACCGTACAGTAGGTCTGTTAAGGTGTGTTTCGTGTTCTCGTCCCCCCCTTCCCACAGTGATGTAACATAACAAGGTTTTAATGTGCAAGCTCGAATGACAAAGACGCTTTGTGAGCGCAAGTCGATGTAGGAATCCATTGACCTTAGAGAAGTAGATCAGTAGATATAACGGCACGTCTCATTCCTTCGTCAGAGAGTGACACAACCAAATGTGCAGATGAAACTGATAAGGGCTTTTTATCCCTTTGTCAGACACAAAGAATTGCAAAGTAAGATGATACATGTGTGTTGTAAGGGGAAGAGCACCATGTGATGTTTATTCTGGGCTGTAGGTGGGTGGGATGCCCGACATTGAGGTCTTGTTGCTTTTTCTTGATGAAGAAAATCAGGTAGTCGTTCTCCAGTTATTACTTAGCTTTTAGGTTCGCTGTGAATGATCTGCCACGCAGCTGGTATGACAACATAATCTTTTCCGTTGTCATTTATGCAGGAGTCAATTGACAATGACATTCAGTTATTGTTTTTGACAATGGTCAAGAGCCTCTCTTCCACAATGGGCCCTTATCTGACGGTCGGAGGCAAAGACTGCTAATCAGGATTACGCTTGAGTCTTTATGGGACATAAATGAATTCCGAGACTTTGATAGATGATTACTCTGAGATGAGATTTTAATGGCTTAATGTTGCCAGCAATTAATCTTCTAAGAAGCTGCTGAGTCTTTGTGCTGATTTGACCAGCGGGACCGATACACTGCTGGGGACCGAATCTATTTAATTAATCCTTCAGTGTGTTTGTTCTACAGGCCAGTCAAACATGCTGCCTTTCAATTAGAAAAACAATGACTCGTAATAACAATTCTTCATATGTTCTGTAATGTGCCTCTGAGAGAGGCGAAAGGAGCGATATGAAAAAGGACAGGTCGACTACGGCGCCAATGTCAGGGATTAAAGGGGAGAGTCTAGTTTAAATGATGATCCCATTGGATCATTCTTAAGACAAACAAACAGACAGACACTAGCTACAATACCACATATAACTCCAGCGACAGAACCACATGCTACAGTTTCTCAATGAAATGATAACTAGGTTTTAGGGCTCATACATAGAATCAAGGTAATTATGCAATAATATCACAGGGTTAAGGTAATTAGTGAAAATATAGATATTGACTGAAATTCAAGTTCGATTTAATATTTTATTTGGATTTGGATAGATGATGTCATATCAATATTTTGAGATATAGCCATGTGTAGATCCTAACATTGAATAGATATTGACATTGACTACTACTTTTATTTACAGTTGAAGTCGGAAGTTTACATACACTTATGTTGGAGACATTAAAACTAGTTTTTCAACTACTCCACACATTTCTTGTTAACAAACTATAGTTTTGGCAAGTTGGTTAGGACATCTACTTTGTGCATGACACAAGTCATTTTTCCAACAATTGTTTACCGACAAATTATTTCAGTTATAATTCACTGTATCACAATTCCAGTGGGTCAGAAGTTTACATACACTAAGTTGACTGTGCCTTTGAACAGCTTGGAAAATTCCAGAAAATTATGTCATGGCTTTAGAAGCTTCTGATAGGCTAATTGACATAATTTGAGTCAATTGGAGGTGCACCTGTGGATGTATTTCAAGGCCTACTTTCAAACTCAGTGCCTCTTTGCTTGACATCATGGGAAAATCAAAAGAAATCAGCCAAGACCTCAGAAAAAAATTGTAGACCTCCACAAGTCTGGTTTATCCTTAGGAGCAATTTCCAAATGCCTGAAGGTACCATGTTCACATGTACAAACAATAGTAGGCAAGTATAAACACCACGCAACCGTCATACCACTCAGGAAGGGGATGCGTTATGTCTCCTATAGATGAACGTACTTTGGTGTGATAAGTGCATATCAATCCCAGAACAACAGCAAAGGACCCTGTGAAGATGTTGGAGGAAACAGGTACAATCGTATCTATATCCACTGTAAAATGAGTCCTATATCAACATAACCTGAAAGGCCGCTCGGCAAGGAAGAAGCCACTGCTCCAGAACCGCCATTAACAAGCCAGACTACGGTTTGCAACTGCACATGGGTACAAAGATCGTACTTTTTGGAGGAATGTCCTTCTGTCTGATGAAAAAAAAATAGAACTGTTTGGCCATAATGACAATCATGGCCAAACAAAGAGGGAGGATTGCAAGCCGAAGAACACCATCCCAACCATGAATCACGGGGGTGGCATCATCATGTTGTGGGGATGCTTTGCTGCAGGAAGGACTGGTGCACTTCACAAAATAGATGGCTTCATGAGGAAGGAAAATTATGTGGATATATTGTAGCAACATCTCAAGACATCAGCCAGAAAGTTAAAGCTTGGTCGCAAATGGGACTTCCAAATGGACAATGACCCCAAGCATACTTCCAAAGTTGTGGCAAAATGGCTTAAGGACAACAAAGTCAAGGTATTGGAGTGGCCATCACAAAGCCCTGACCTCAATCCTACAGAAAATGTGTGGGCAGAACTGAAAAAGCGTGTGCGATCAAGGAGGCCTACAAACCTGACTCAGTTACACCATCTCTGTCAGGAGGAATGGGCCAAAATTCACCCAATTTATTGTGGGAAGCTTGTGGAAGGCTACCTGAAACATTTGACCCAAGTTAAACAATTTAAAGGCAATGCTACCAAACACTGATTGAGTGTATGTACACTTCTGACCCACTGGGAATGTGATGAAAGAAAGAAAAGCTGAAATAAATAATTCTCTCTCTACTATTATTCTGACATTTCACATTCTTAAATTAAAGTGGCGATCCTAACTGACCCAAGACAGGGTATTTTTACTAGAATTAAATGTCAGGAATTGTGAAAAACTGAGTTTAAATTTGGCTAAAGTGTATGTCATCTTCTGACTTCAACTGTAGGTATTTTTTATTTTGTTTAAATTTTTTATCGATTTTTTTGTCACCTGCAGTGAATCCAACATTTACATTACAACAGTCATCTAGCAGACTCCCATCCAGAGCGACTCACAGGAGAAACCAGGGTCAAGCGCCCCACCCAAGGGCATGTCAACAGATCTCTCATCAAGTCAAGTCAGGGACCCAAACCAGCAACCTATCGGCCATCGGCCCAAGCCGATTACAATTTGGTCTGTCATGGTCTGGTGCGGTGTGTCACAGCATCATCGGACTGAGCTTGTTGTCATTGCAGGCAATCTCAACGCTGTGCGTTACAGGGAAGACATCCTCCTCCCTCATGTGGTACCCTTCCTGCAGGCTCATCCTGACATGACCATCCAGCATGACAATGCCACAAGCCATACTGCTCGTTCTGTGCGTGATTTCCTGCAAAACAGGAAATTCTGTGTTCTGCCTTGGCCAACGAAGAGCCAGGATCTCAATCTCATTGAGCACGTCTGGGACCTGTTGGATCGGAGAGTGAGGGCTAGGGCTATGAAATGTCCAGGAACTTGCAGGTGCCTTGGTGGAAGAATGGGGTAACATCTCACTGCAAGAACTGGCAAATCTGGTGCAGTCCATGAGGAGGAGATGCAGTGCAGTACTTAAATGCAGCTGGTGGCCACACCAGATACTGACTGTTACTTTTGATTTTAACCCCCTCTTTGTTCAGGGACACATTATTCAATTTCTGTTAGTCACATGTCTGTGGAACTTGCTCAGTTTATGTCTGTTGTTGAATCTTATGTTCATACAAATATTTGCACATGTCAAGTTTGCTGAAAATTAACACAGTTGACAGTGAGAGGACTTTCTTTTTTTGCTTTGGTTCCTCCCCCAGGCGTCATTGTTTCTGTTTCATGTCTGTGCGTTGTTCGTGTTTCTTGTTTTGTATTATGCTCTGTTCATTTATTAAATTATTCACTCCCTGAACCTGCTTCCCGACTCCCAGCACAAATGTTACAGTGTGTGTTTGTGTGTCTGTCTCAGTGGCTTGAGAGGAGGAAGGCTCAGCGGGGTAAAAGCACCCTTCCCGGCTGTCCCCCTCTTTTTGGAGGAAGATAAAGGTCTGCATGTGTGCAGACGAGTCCAAGCAGGCCCAACAAAAGCCTCTAATAGCGATTTAGTATCTCAATCCTTCGGCACATTTCTGTATGCTTTGACAGGTCAACTACCATGCAGCAATTTGTTCCCCAAATATTTGTTTTCCTCGACTTAAATCACTTATTACCTAGAGCGAGGAGGAGGAGGAGGGGGAGGAAGAGGATGAATTGCACCAGTAGGGGGATCATTAGGAGCTGGAAAAGTTCTAGAAGCCCTTGTCTGTGACATTCATCAACAAGGAGCTTTCAATAATGTATTAATCACAGTCAAAGTATTTCCATTATATTTAGGCCTAATTACCTGTTGATTTACTGGTATGCGATCTGTGATAGATAATGTGACTTGCTCAAAATTCAATCACATGGACCCCAATATACAATTTGTTAAAACATCAGAAATGCCTTTGGTGAGTCCTCTATCTATTTGGTGTCGCAAATTGCAATAGTTATGTTGAGTAATTTGCTTGCTACTGTACAATGATTGATCCAGAAAATACAGTTGAAGTCGGAAGTTTACATACGCTTAGATTGGAGTCATTAAAACTCGTTTTTCAACCTCTCCACAAATTTCTTGTTAACAAACTATAGTTTGTTCTCCTAGAAATGAACGTACTTCGGTGCGATAAGTGCAAATCAATCCCAGAACAACAGCAAAGGACCTTGTGAAGATGCTGGAGGAAACAGGTGCAAAAGTATCTATGTCCACAGTAAAACGAGTCCTATATCGACATAACCTGAAAGGCCGCTCAGCAAGGAAGACACAACTGCTCCAAAACCGCCTAAAAAAGCCAGACTACTACTGCAGCGCCAGCTGTGCCATCAGAGTCCCTGGGTTCGCGCCCAGGCTCTGTCGTAACCGGCCGCGACCGGGAGGTCCGTGGGGCGACGCACAATTGGCCTAGCGTCGCCCGGGTTAGGGAGGGCTTGGTCGGTAGGGGTGTCCTTGTCTCATCGCGCACCAGCGACTCCTGTGGCGGGCTGGGCGCAGTGTACGCTAAAACCAAGGTGGCCAGGTGCACGGTGTTTCCTCCGGCGCATTGGTGCGGCTGGCTTCCGGGTTGGATGTGCGCTGTGTTAAAGAAGCAGCGGCTTGGTTGGTTGTGTATCGGAGGACGCATGACTTTCAACCTTCGTCTCTCCCGAGCCCGTACGGGAGTTGTAGCGATGAGACAAGATAGTAGCTACTACAACAATTGGATACTACGAAATTGGGGAGAAAAAGGGGTAAAAATTCAAAAAAAAAAAAAGCCAGACTACGGTTTGCAACTGCACATGGGGACAAAGATCTTACTTTTTGGAGAAATTCTCTCTGGTCTGATGAAACAAAAAAATAACTGTTTGGCCATAATGACCATCGTTATGTTTGGGGGTAAAAGGGGGAGGCTTGCAAGCCGAAGAACACCATCCCAACCATGAAGCACGGGGGTGGCAGCATCATGTTGTGGGGGTGCTTTGCTGCAGGAGGGACTGGTGCACTTCACAAAATAGATAGCATCATGGGGCTGGAAAATTATGTGGATATATTGAAGCAACATGTCAAGACATCAGTCAGGAAGTTAAAGCTTGGTCGCAAATGGGTCTTCCAAATGGACAATGACCCCAAGCATACTTCCAAAGTTGTGGCAAAATGGCTTAAGGACAACAAAGTCCAGGTATTGGAGTGGCCATCACAAAGCCCTGACCTCAATCCTATAGAGAATGTGTGGGCAGAACTGAAAAAGCGTATGCGATCAAGGCGGCCTACAAATCTGACTCAGTTACACCATCTCTGTCAGGAGGAAGGGTCCAATATTTACCCAACTTATTGTAGGAAGCTTGTGGAAGGCTACCTGAAATGTTTGACCCAAGTTAAACAATTTAAAGGCAATGCTACCAAATACTAATTGAGTGTATGTAAACTTCTGACCCACTGGGAATATGATGAAAGAAATAAAAGCTGAAATAAATCATTCTCTCTAATATTATTCTGATATTTCACATTCTTAAAATAAAGTGGTGATCCTAAATGACCTAAGACTGGGAGCTTTTACTGGGATTAAATGTAAGGAATTGTGAAAATCTGAGTTTAATGTATTTGGCTATGGTGTATGTCAACTTCCGATTTCAACTGTACTGTAGATATTTACCTTGACTCTGGCTACCTACTCACCAAAGAGATTTGACATGATGATACTGACAGATTTACTGTTGCAAAGAGGAGGCTAAGCTCTGACTAGATCATCTGCTAACTCTCTTGTTAGCTAGCTAATTTGTTTACAAATGAGTTCAGTTAGTGCGTGTGCTAGCAAGCTAAACATCTAGCTGCTTGCTGCTAACTAGCTAGCTTGCTGACTGTTGGCTAGCCAAAGCAAATGTTTTGAAAGTTTAATATTTGGCTCTGTTTTAGTCCATGTGATTTGGAAGTCTGTCCATCATATTTCCACCTTGTGTGCAGCCAGGTGTCCAGTCCTGATGATGTCACAGGGTGCATCCAGAGTGCATGAGGACGCAGAATGACCATGAACAGGTTGGGTGAAGTAAGGTGAACTCTGTTACAGAAGCCTATGTGGAGTTTTCTAGGTAGAACCAACCAGCTTGTCTCACACGCCAAACAAACAAACAAGTACTGTAGGCAATAACCTTATATGTCAGGGCAAGATGTCCACTGTAATGGCCAACTGGTCTCACTCTGGCCTCGTAGGCTACTCAATTCGCATTGTATTTTGTCTCCCACCCTAAAGTGGTGGATTTGGAAATAAAGCAATTTTCGATTTCTGTAATTATCCTGCATTTGAAGAGCAAGATTCCTGTGTAACTAAAAATGGTTGACCTTTGCTGACTTTATTCATCTTTCAAAAAAAGATGACAAAACCTGAAAGCTGAATTAAAGAACAAATCAATTCCCCAGATCTTGGCTCTTAGTCACGATAACACTGACATAACATACGTCTATGTCCCTTCATTTGATTCACATTGATTTCTCCCTCCACCTAATGCTTCTAAGATATGAATTAAAATGAGGTTATGCAGCGGCTCAGCAATTAAGCATCTTTACAACCATTTGGTTTCCTAAGCTGCCCAACAGTTTACCTCTTCTTCCTCCCAACTGCTCCCCCAGAAGGTCACGGGCCCGTGAAGCCCCTACCAAGCCCCTACCATTCCCACCTGTGGAGAGGAGAGCATAAAGTCCTAAGTCCATCTTAGTGTTCTTCCCAAAGGCTTTGGCCAACAGATGGTTCCTCAAATCCCCTGGTTTCCTCCGGGCTTGAAAATGTGTTCCCTCACCCCCCCCCCCAAAAAAACAAACCTCAGATATGTTTTTCCACATTACATCTCTTCTGACTGTGGTTCTGCCTGTCATGTATTTGTTCATAACCGACAAGCAAGAGAAACGATCATACTTGGATTTTTAAGTAAAAATTTTAAAACTGTCAAGTCAGTTCTTACTGCACGTTCTCTTTTTAATTTCCGAAAAGCGTGTGTGAAAACTCCCCATGAGAAACCCACACTGTCCGAAACAAAGCTCACACTGTAAAATGACATTTGTGACAGGCTTGTGTCTTATTTTTTTTTCGTTGTCCATGTGTTCTCTTGACGACTGAAAAGAGGACGGTCCACCCCGATCATGATGGCCATTGTTCCTGCAGTCAGAGGCCATGATATCACAGTGGGACAGATTCCAGCCAGCCAACATGTCCCTTTGTCTCCAATTATGATAATGTAAAAGCCTTGGCTCCATGGAACCTGTCTGTGTGTATGCCCAAATTCCCAGCGGACATTCCTGTTCTCCTCATATGGAGGAGGGGGTTCTATCAACCCTACGGTATGTCCTATGGTTTGTATTCCGCTCTTGAGAAAGTGATGAACTTGTGCCGCCACATTTGGTAACACTTTATTTGGAGAGTCCCCTTACGGATTCTTTATAGATGTTCAACTTACAACTCATTGTTTAATTCAATATCCACTAACCCTAGCCCTATAACCGTAACCTTTAACCCTTAACCTAACCCGACATTCTAAAATGCAGATGTATGTTCAGCCAATGTAAAAGGTGATCGACCTTAGTGTTGCTGCCCACTAAGGCAGCGCTAACCCGGGACCGACATCAGACTGAGGATGACAGGCATCTTTGTGGTGTGTGCTGCCTGCATGTGGCTCCGCTGGGCTCACAGAGAGAATAATGGCGGTGTTGTTGCCGTGAGCAGCCTTAATGGCTTGTGGTTAAGGAGACACACCAGGTTGTGTTGCTAATGACAGGGTTCACTGACGACATCAGCCCTGTCCTGCCACTCAAACGGACCCACTATGAATGCCATCATTGTTCTTACTCAGACTCTGAGAGGCAAAAGTTGCCATTGTGTGGTTTTCTAGGTCACAGGATACATATTTATGTGACTGAAAAGATTTAGTAAGAGAGAGAGACAAAAAAAACGATAATTTACTCATCGTCTATTCTCGTGTTTTATTTTGTCAGTGTGTTAGTTCTGCATTGATAAACTGACGCACAACGGGATCCCCTTCCCTCAGTAGCCAATGATTTCCTTATCAGTAGCAAAAGATTTGAACTACTCATGCAAGACATATTGTTGTTTATTAATCAGCACTTCCTTGTCATGTTAGACTGTGAGTTTCCCCATCACAACCTGCAGTTCATTATCACAAGCTTTCACAACAGCATTTTTTTCTCCATTGACATCAATTAATCAAATCTCCCTCGTGGGATCTTGTTTTAACAAGTTACAGATGTCCGTTTACGTTTACGTTTACAATGTTACGTCTAGTCAATGAGACCAGCCTTGCAAAACATAGCTACACTAACTGTCAACAGTGTGTGGCCAAAGCCTGGCCAGTGTTGTCATCGTCTATCCTGATCTTGTTTTCACCGATGTAGTGCGTGCGCACGGCCGTATGAAAAGCCAAAGCGATACGTACAGTGAAATCGTTAGCGTGAAGAACAAGACATGAAGAAGACCGCAGGTGCTCTGAGCTCCCTAATTCCCCGCACCTGTGAGGGCACATGGGCAGCGACACCCTACCCGCCATTTTCACCAACACCTGTCAGCAGGCCGACTTCTTCAAAAGGAACCTTCTATCCTTCTCAACGTCCTCCCAACGCCCCAACAACAGCCATTGTTACCACAGCCCACTTATTGAAAGCAGGGCAGGGGAGCCCATCATTAGTAAAAGCTGTTGTCAGTGGCTGTGAGGCTCCGAAGCTCAGCTCTCTGTTTGTGTCCCACAATCGCCCTGACCACATCTCTTTCAGGGCCAGAGGAAAGAAGGGATAGGTGGCCATAAAGGAATTCAAACGATATTGACATTTATACACAATGCCTTGTGAGTGGGGGGTACAGATGGTCGGGGAGGGAGGGAGAAGCAGTGGTGAATATCCCACCAGCGCGCTGAGGATGTGTTACAATTTTCCTAAAGCCCTGCTTGAATATGAGGCGACATGTTGCGCTCAGCGGGATGCCATGTCCGCAGAGAAGCAATTTTTATTTCCCCTCCCTACGCAGAAAGAAGCAGCAGCAGCACGACTTAAGCATGACCTTTTGTGTGAGCCGAGCGGAGCGCCACACTAAGCTACAACCCTAAGTGCCACAATTCTCTGAATTCTCAATTTACCAAAAGGCAAAGACTGTCAAAAAAACGTTACCGTTTGGCACAACCTTTGGCACGTATTTTGAATTTGACTACAGGCCAAAGGAAGGGGAGGAGTGCCGTGTTGGGTTGTGCTGTGAGGGCCTGTCTCTGCCTGTGCCTCGTAATCAGATGCTGTTGATTGTCCATAAAGGGTCAAGGAGATGAGATTTGGGGTTTACTGCTGCCTGAGTGCGTCAAGTTGTTCACTGCTGACAGTAATAGGAGCCCAGCAGGGGACCACTCCAATGACGTGTGTTTGTTGGGCAACTGTGCCTCAGTGCTGCAGGAGTGCATTAAAATGATGACCTAAAGGGCACACACACACACACACACAATCAGCGGGCTACAATCACTCTTCGCCCAGGAATATCGCTCTGGTCATGCAATGCTCTCCCTCTCACAGCGGTCTATACACAGTATCTTCAGTATTTCAGTCAGAGGGGAGTGGAGTGCAGTAATGGGGCGCAGTGGGATGGTCTTGGTGTGTACACTACACAGTTCTCCACACATTGCTGTAGTGCTATGCCGCTGGGCAAAAACGGGTTGAATCAACGTTGTTTCCACGTCATTTCGACAAAATAAATCTATGTGATGACGTTGAATCATTTGGAAAGATCATCGACGTAAGGGAATTTCATATTTTTTCACCCAACTTTTAACCGTAACCCAATGATGCTGATATTTGTTGTTGATTTCACGTTAGGTGACAACTGAACCAAATGCAAATCAAAACTGGACGTTGAAATGACGTCTGTACTCAGTGGGATTGTTTGGAAAAGTGTGTACAGTACATGTAACAGTACATATGCATGTCATGTAAATGTGTGTCTGTAAACAGACATTCTTCCTGGTTGCTTTTCTTCTCTATCCACACCATAGATAAGGTGCCTAGAGAGGTTGTCTGAGGTCAGTGTCCTCAGATGGCCTCGATCCTGGGCTCTCTGCTCTCTGCTTAGACTGCTTAGAGTGTTCAGTAACTGCTCAGTAAAAGCACAGCAGTTTGGTCGTTTCATCCCATTTTCTACTGGCACCACTTCACCATGTCATCCCTGAATTTACTCACAGCCACTCAGACAGTAGGACTGCTTTGTCACCGGAATGGCTTTCTGACTGGCAGCATTTTTTTTTACTCTGTAAAGAAAACATATAGCTTATACATTAAGCTCTCTCTCTCTCTCTCTCTCTCTCTCTCTCTCTCTCTCTCTCTCTCTCTCTCTCTCTCTCTCTCTCTCTCTCTCTCTCTCTCTCTCTCTCTCTCTCTCTCTCTCTCTCTCTCTCTCTCTCTCTCTCTCTCTCTCTCTCTCTCTCTGCGCGCATGGTCTGATCAACCCTCCTGCCAAACCGCCCTCTTTCTCACTCTCACAGGACTGTCACCCCCTAGCCGAGGCCTGACAATTTTCTGTAATAAATTGGCATATAATAGGCATGCCCAGTGGCCATTGTTTTGTCGGGTAAAGTGTTTCAAATGATTTTAACCGGTGAGGCTGAAGAATACATTTCGTACTACGCATGTCAGTAATGTACAACGGCCCATTAGCAAAAAAAAAGAAGGATTGGGTATGATGCCAAACTCTGTAATCAAGGCCTCTCGCAGAGCCTGTGTGCCAGACAAAAGACTGCACAAAATCCCAAGGGTTAGCTATGCATGCTTTTCAGTTGCCGTGGCTAAGGGGGGTGTGCCACGCAGGGACAACATGCATGCGCACTTTGTTGTATTGCTCCTCCACAGATTTTTGTTCACATTTTTCAAGCTTTGTCAATTCTACTCTTCTCTCTCTGAGCTGCCTGCCTCCCCAAAAAACAGAGAGAACGTGACAGAGAGATGCCCTTCAAAAAAAGCCCTGTTAAACACAATTGTGACTTACTTTGGGGTTAGAGGAGGAGGAGAAGGTTGGATACAGAGCTGGCTGAGCTGTAGACCTGGACGGGCGAATGTACAGTGGAAATAGTAAGTAAATAGGTAGCTGGTCAGTTGGCAATAAGGCCTTGTGTCCTTCTTTGGGCAACCTATAACCTCGGTGCACTGCCACGATAAGACACACAGTTCTGGTTTCCTTGACACAGATTAATCCTAGTCCAAGACTTGTTCTATATTTTACTCAGATTTTTTTAAATCAGAGTTGTAGTGTGCATGGTTTAGACTACATTAGGTAGTATGTTGCTATTTGTTCTAGTAGGTTCAAGGCCAGAGGTTTGGGTCAATTAGTTTGTTGCACATAGCATTTAATCTATTTACGACAGATGTATATGCTTTATGGTCACACTTGAGCTGTGTGTGTGAAGTACAGATGTAGGATCTTAATTTTATCACTCTTTTGTTGCTGAGAATTTTCTTGTAGTGTATTCGAGGTTTAAAAAGGCTTCAAAGTTTGGAATTTCCAGTTTAAAATGTCAGACTTGATTTGCTCTAATGAAAAATCTATCACCCCCACAAAAAAAGTCCATTCATTGTAATCCACATAATAATTAACATTTCCTGTTGCTGCAGGATTATTTTCCTGCTGTAGCAAACTGGCTCAAATTAAGATCCTGCATCTGTATCCGTAGTATATGATAATGATGAGGTAATGCTGAATGGACAGAAAAATACAGCTAATAATGTGTTAAATAGCGAGGTCGTGGGAAAAGCACAGTCTTGCCAATTAGTGGGATAGTGCTGATTAACCCTCCCTATGCCACATTGTGTAGACCCTGGCCCTCTATAAGGGGTGGGATTCAACAGGCCACAATAGACACCCCTCAACACAAAAACAAACCTCTAGCTCATCTTTAGGGACGTGCGTGTGTGTTTGTGTGTTTGTGTGTGTTCGGAGGGAACTTACTCAGGCCGTATTGAGGTTAAGCTTTCGGTTAGTATCGCAAGCCTTAACCAACTCTACAGGTAACCAGTATATTTATATGAATGTTGGGCACGTTCATAAGAGACTACATATTAGTCGGTTAGAAGTTAGGTATAAAGCATGATGAATTTCAAACAAGTTCAACCCAGCCCATAAATGTCCTCTGAGTGCCTCAGAGAACAGGTGTTGTCGGACGAGGGTCCTGTAGAAGAGAGATGGATGATCTATTCAACGCTTCTCTATGTGTCTGGTGTTTGATGGGCCAGATCAAAGCAGAGTCATCAACATGACTCATTGTATTTCCAGAACCCCCAACAATTCATGTTTGATGTTCTGTTTCCAGATCATGGGTTTCTGTGCTACATTTAAACATGGATGTGTTCTTGTCCAACGCTCTTGTGAACGCAATAGTGCATGTCTGTTTTATAGCAGGAAATGCAAAGGTTGTTTAGGTTCAAATCGTCTATTTTAAAAAATGTTGATTTTCATGTGATTAACTTTTGTGGGGTCTCACATGGCATATTCCAGTTTGGACAAGAGAACAGATTACGTTGTTTTTAGGTTGACGTTGCGACTACAGTACAGAGATACCTGTACCTGTATGTAACCTCAAGAGATTCAGTTGGCCACCTGCAAATGTGCTTTGTCTTTCAGTCTTTTTCTCATGCTCTTGAATATTAGCGTTTTTCAGAGCAGTACAAACAACACATTTTATTCCACAAACAGTCATGGATCATGGATCATGGACCGTCACTGCTATTCTAGAGACGTGTATCTGTGTTAACCCTGGCACAACCTTTTCCTGACAATTGTGCTGCATTGCATATCGGCTTGAAGATACGACGTGAGTTTTTTCCCATGGGAAAGAGCACTTTAAATGGCCTCTTGACGATTGACGTGTCTGAGAATCCGTGGTGACAACATTGCTCATATGCAGTTACTCCCAGCTCAATCCAACGAGATAGAGCTATGAAAGTGTGAGTCGTCAGCTTTCTCCTGCTCCCTACCATGACTGTGAGATCCCACTGGGCCCACACGAGTTGAATCAATGTTGTTTTCACGTCATTGCAAGGAAATTGCGCTGAACCAACGTGGAATAGACGTTGAATTGACGTCTGTCCCCGAGGAGCAGATGCTTTTCCGCTGTAGAAAGAGGAGCAGTATTTGCACTATAAGTGTTCAGTGAGGGGACCCCGAGACTTCAAAGCTACTCCGATGTGTAGAATACTTGGTAAACGTTTTGTAAATCATCCCCAAGTCTAGATAATTGCTGAGGATGTGGGTGAGAAGTTTGTTTTTGCAATAAGGATTCCTATGGTCTGCGACCCCCTTTACTCTGGTGCTCCTTTTATCATCTGTGAAGTGAGCACAAATAACGCTCGCTCTAAGACAGCCTGTTCACAAACATACTGTAACAAGTGTGAACCTCACATAGCAGAACAATGAGAGCAAATCCCAACGTTTCTGGAATATTGCATGTACACATTGAGCCCCATTGCCACAATTCACAGATATGGTTCTGCATGAGCTTTCTTGAGCCTGGGTAGATTTACAGTCTGTCATGGTTTTGGACCCCATTAAGATCCAAGGGTTAAGCTGAAGGCCTAACGTCTTAGTGCTAGGGTCAATATTTCTCGACAAATGGTTGGAAGAGTGCTTGAAATGCAAAGGTCGGGGGTCGCAACCCCGTTTGACCTCTCAACCAGCGGCCCTTTATGCATTTTACCTCTGGAGCGCCACCAGAATGGCCAAACATATGTCAAGGATAATTCAAGGTCAAATGGACCTGACCTGATAATCTACTTTGAAAGAGTCCAACTCCAGTCATTTACTGTGTTTAACCAGGCCTATATCTTCTGAGGATCTTCTGGACTTTATTGGACCTTTTAAATAGTGAACAAACTGTGAGCCAAGAGCCAGAAAAGATCTGCAAATATGCCCAAATCAACAGGCCCCTAGTTACTGGTTCAACAAACATGCAAGAAAATATCTTAAACATGGTCGACTTTGAACTTGACATAATGTTTCCTTCGCCTCCGAATTGATTGACAATCCCATTGAATGCAATTCTTTGGGACAAAGGCACACAACACAGAATTAAGGCCTAACAAAAGGCTTTAGACGATATTTTAACATCGTAAATTGACCTTGTCAGCCTGTTCACCTACCCCCACCTCTCTCTCTCCCTATTCTGTACCTCCCACCCTCTCCCCTTACCACAAGGTCGTCCCGAATTGGGGTCCAGAGCCAATGGGGACAGACATCCTTTATGTGTTCTTTAACGGTCCACTAAATGGGTTTGAGGTCAAGCGATTAGTCTCTCAGGTCAACCCTGGCACCTGCATGGTAACACCGAATACACAATAAGGGCAGTCTGCAAGGAGGCTGAATTTGGTACGTGTAAATGGCTGTAGGAGATGAATTGATAGATTTGAGAAACAGTCCTTGTTCTTTAAAGCTCCATTCAGCACTTCGATAAAAGGTTTTTGTGTAGAACCTTCCCGTAAAAGGAGAGAGAGGCTATCAGATTCTTGAGGTCAGCCACCATGGCTGAAGGGAAGTGAAGTTATTTCAAAAAGCCTCCCTGTCCATGGTCTCTGTTTCGTCCCTGTGACTGGAGATGGCTTTTAACAGCCGAGATTACAGTAGAGTGGCGGAGGAAGAATGCCCATCCTTTTATTCTCGCTCGTCTCCGCTTCAATTGCATGCAACTGCCTCCCCTCTCACCATGCTGAGCCCTTCATGCATGAGCTTGTCCGCTTTTCAATAGCCTTTTGTGTTAGTCGGGATTCAAACAAGATAGGTTGCCTGCTTTTGACTCCTCTGCTCTCTCTCTCCTAGGAGAAATATTTCACCTGTCACACAAAGAAGAATGTTTAGGATCACTTGCTACTGTAAAAATCCACGTTGGGATTTAAATGGAGGGAATCATTTTCAAAAAGTTTCATCCAAAAGGCTGACGTTGGCTTTCTTCAGACGATGTGTGTTTGTTGATGCCGTGATTTGCATAGGCTTCCAGGGAGCTCAGGGAGAGTGAAATTCTGATGTAAACCCATCGTCAACTTTAAACAGCGCCACAGTACACACAAAGCTGCCTTGAGAAGTACAGTCGTTTCCCTCATGTGTGGTGGGATTAGAATTGATTCGATTTAAAACCTTATCGTCGTTGTTCAGAGAGACGATAGGTCGTCAATCATCTAGATGCATAGATAATCCGTGTGACGTGAACCACCCAAACAGTAATGGACATTACGTCATCAATGTGAGACATCTCTCTACAGGATACAACTGTAGGCATGACCAAGATGGAGTACCTCCTTGACTATGATTGATGGAACTGTATATCTACCGAGTCCATTCCCAAGCCTCCGGTACTGCAGATCCTTTCTCCTCTGTGGTCTTAAGGCAGAGGCCTGGGACGGAGGGGACTGTTTGCTCTATAGGTCCTGGGACCTAATTAATAATGTTTGTTAGGCCCATTGTGAAGAGGGATAGTAAGGTCACTAACTCGAACAGCAAAAGGAATTTTAAAAAGCCTTGGAAATGCATAAATTATGTAAATATGTCTATTGCCTTAAATACGTATTGTTCCCCTCATTCAGAGGAATCTGTGAGAAACGAAGCACCCAGATCTCTATTGACTCCGCCTAAGGGTTTTAGATGAAAACCATGAGCACCATACATAAATGTTCATATAGGCTATATGGTCCCACATATTATATGTTAATTCATCTGTTCATGGACTCAATTCTTGACATCATTCTTTGAACATAAAACTTGTTTTCCTCCAACCACTACATAAAACTGTCTATAGTTGTGTTGATATTCATGGACATTTTGGATTTATGTGTATTGGAGGATAAAGCCAAAGCGGCCATTTTTGTTCTCTCCTTGATCAGTGTTCTATTGTGTTGTTCCTGCTGGCTGGTAGTTTGGCAAGCCAGACAGATATGGCAGTAGATCCATGGGTTAATGAGGACCAGACTACTGTGGAGATGCCAGGGCCCGGTGCCCAACACACACTGTGGTGAGGCCTCAGCCCCCCCCCCCACACCACCACACACACAACCCCAACACAACAAAGCACCAGGCCATCTTGTGGTTGACTACAATCGCTCAAGAGAAAGGATTTTGGATCAGTAAGTACCAAAAACGAAAAAGAGGATTGAAAGGGGGCGAGGGGGCGAGGGGGCAAGGAGCTGAAGGGTGTCCTGTGAGTTGTGATCTTTGTTCAGTTCCGAGGGGCTTATGTTCCTGGGCTTCTCTCCTAACAATCAGAGAGGGAGCGGTCTTCTACAAGCAGGGCCTCTCTCATCTCTCTGTCCACTCTAAGTTTCACCTCATTCTGGGAAGAATTACCATCATTGTAGATATAGCACCTCTTACAGATCCTGTACCAACCGATAGAGCTTGTAATGGACTAATCTGGACCTCCTCTCCCTTGGGAGTGAGGGAATTCCTAGAGGTTTAATTAAATGACTAGTTAATTGATTCCCGTATTGATGTTCTTGTTAGGAGGTGAAAAGCAAATACACAATGACGTGGCAACAGTCAGTTACAGACTTGGCTGGGGATTCCTGGTCTAAAAATGGAACAGAGAGGATGGTTGTCCCAATAGAACAAAGCACTAGGAAGGTAAACAATCAAAATATTTGCATTGGCGTTAATTAGCTAAAACCGAATGTCAGTGATTTGGATTTTACACTATAAGTAGTTATAACAAAATTACAGGGAATAATTTTCATTTCAGACCGGTTAGACAGTTTCTTGGACAAAGATCACCTTTGTTCCACACGTTTCCCTGAATTGAGCCCAAGTTTACCAGTAACTGCTAATGGCTGTGCTATGCATGGGGCTACGACAGTAGGTTTTAGTTTCATTGGATTGTTGTTAGTGTTGCTTTTTTACAGAGTGAGGATAGATCAAGCTTCAAAGCCCGTGTTCAATTACCAAGAAAACAGAGAAAGTCTTTGCAGTGTTTTTTGTTATGACTAACAGCTTTCAGAATATCATTATTTACATATTTTCACCATTTCGGATTAGTTCTGCCACCTTTAGCACATTCTCAAAGTTGTGTGAAAACTAACACTTCAGGGAATCAATTTTTTCTCCGGGTTAATGTCTTTCCTGTTCAGATCAGGGCTCTCTAACCTGTTCCTGGAGAGCTACCCTCCTGTAGGTTTTACCTCCAACCCTGTTCCTGGAGAGCTACCCTCCTGTAGGTTTTACCTCCAACCCTGTTCCTGGAGAGCTACCCTCCTGTAGGTTTTACCTCCAACCCTGTTCCTGGAGAGCTACCCTCCTGTAGGTTTTACCTCCAACCCTGTTCCTGGAGAGCTACCCTCCTGTAGGTTTTACCTCCAACCCTGTTCCTGGAGAGCTACCCTCCTGTAGGTTTTACCTCCAACCCTGTTCCTGGAGAGCTACCCTCCTGTAGGTTTTACCTCCAACCCTGTTCCTGGAAAGCTACCCTCCTGTAGGTTTTTGCTATAACCCCAGTTGTAACTAACCTATTCAGCTTACGAACTGGCTAATTATTAGAATTAGGTGCATTAGATTAGGGTGGAATGAAAACCATACAGGGTGGTAACTCAGCTCTCCAGGAATAGGGTTGGAGAGCCCTGGTTTAAATTACAGTCCACTATGTTTTAACTATCGCCTGTTAGTTTATGATTTTTGATTGGATTTCATAGAAAGGGACACATCAATGACGAGGTCCTTCCACTTCCTTGGGAAACCTCAAATGTAATTCAGAACTCAGTGGAATTTGACTCATTCCTTGAAAGAAATCATGAGTAACTACAGTATCACTGATATTGCCCAGCCATTCTTGATTCATTTTCCTTGAATGAAATTGACTCATTATTGAGTAATCTGATCAAAAAATATCTCACCATAAGGGCTGCAAATTTACGGTAACTCCCCCCCCCCCCCACCTTGTTGACCTTGACTTTTCCAACCATCGAAAACATTTCACTAAGAGCTCCCACCCCAAGGTCATTTCACTCAGATCTCCCACACCAAGGTAATTTCACTCAGAGCTCCCACCCCCAAGGTCATTTCACTAAGAGCTCCCACCCCAAGATAATTTCTCTAAGAGCTCCCACCCCAAGATCATTTCTCCAAGAGCTCCCACCCCAAGGTAATTTCACTAAGAGCTCCCACCCCAAGATAATTTAATTAAGAGCTCCCACCCCAAGATAATTTCTATAAGAGCTCCCACCACAAGATACTTTATCTGAGAGGTCCCACCCCAAGATCATTTCACTCAAAGCTCCCACCCCAAGGTAATTTCACTTAGAGCTCCCACCCGAAGATCATTTCACTAAGAGCTCCCACCCCAAGGTCATTTCACTAAGAGCTCCCACCCCAAGATAATTTAATTAAGAGCTCCCACCCCAAGGTCATTTCACTAAGAGCTCCCACCCCAAGGTAATTTCACTAAGAGCTCCCACCCCAAGATCATTTCATGAAGAGCTCCCACCCCAAGGTAATTTCACTAAAAGCTCCCACCCCAAGGTCATTTCACTCAGAGCTCCCACACCAAGGTCATTTCACTAAGAGCTCCCACCCCAAGGTAATTTCACGAAGAGCTCCCACCCCAAGGTCATTTCACTAAGAGCTCCCAGACCAAGGTCATTTAACCAAGAGCTCCACTCCAAGGTAATTTCACTAAGAGCTCCCACCCCAAGGTCATTTCACTAAGAGCTCCACCCCAAGGTAATTTCACTCAGATCTCCCACACCAAGGTAATTTCACTCAGAGCTCCCACCCCCAAGGTCATTTCACTAAGAGCTCCCACCCCAAGGTCATTTCACTAAGAGCTCCCACCTCAAGGTCATTTCACTAAGAGCTCCCACCCCAAGGTCATTTCACTAAGAGCTCCCACCCCAAGGTCATTTCACAATGGTCACTTTACTTGAGTTTTATTTCACCATTTAAAAAAATAAATAATTTGAGGCGTGGCTGGAACCCCTATTTTTTCTGGGACCACCACTTTTAAACTCACATTGACTTTATTGTATCAAGTCACGTCGATGTTCACACACAAAATGTGTAAATGAACAGCTTAGAAAAATATATTCCTTTTGTCCATCTCCTCATAAGGTCAGAAGATCTACTCATTCAGCCACTGAGAAGATAAGCCTGTCAATCGTAAATATGAGGAATGAAAGAAACTCCAATTGAAAGACAGTGTTTACGCTCTGCAGTGTACCAAATCAATGGAAAGACAGTGTTTACACTCTGCAGTGTACCAAATCAATGGAAAGACAGTGTTTACACTCTGCAGTGTACCAAATCAATGGAAAGACAGTGTTTACACTCTGCAGTGTACCAAATCAATGGAAAGACAGTGTTTACACTCTGCAGTGTACCAAATCAATGGAAAGACAGGATCAAAGACATTCTTAACTTCCTGCACTAAGCTACGGCCTGTATTATTGCATGGGCACCTGTGTAATAAAAGTATTGCAACCCAAATGACACTCTATTTACAATAGTGCACTACTTTTGACCAGGGCTCATAGGGCTCTGTGCAAAAGTAGTGTACTATATAGGGAATAGGGTACATTCAGTGGAGTGTGAGGGCCTTCCCTTCCCTCCTTCTGCCCTTCTATGAGCTGAGCTGTGCTGGGCATGCCATGCATGTGAACCCCAATGATCAAATATGGTATTGTCAACACCCCAGGGCTTATGAATGGGAACTGGACCAGAAAGGCAAAAACATTGGGAGGGTAGAGTGGGATGTAGTGGGGAGGGGCGTGTGTCGGGGTGGGTCGTTTCGGAGGGTTAGGGGGGGCTACCCTATGAACCCACCCAGGGACAATACAAGGATATAAAGGCACTCTGTTCCAAATACAGCACTGTGGGGAGGGCTCATGTTTGTCAGTTTAAAGGAACCAAAGGAGACTTTGTAACCTTGTCTACCTATTACAGAAATTATAAATGGAACCAGATTTTTTTTTAAATTGCAATACAAGAAATAGGAATTGACACATCATCTAATGATTTGTACCAATGCAGACTTTGCTGTTAGAAATCCCAGAGAATATCAACCTCCATGGGGGTGAATTCCACCCTCATTTCCAGTTAACGTGAACAGCTAGCCTAACCCAGCATGTGTGTTTGGGTACCGCAGCAGATGAGCGTTTTCGGAACGGAAGCATTAGCTAACAGGCGTGGAGAATGCATCTGATGGGTCCTGTCACATCCAGTCCTTTTCCTCTCTGCCCATCAGTCCAGTTGTGGTTAGTGGAATGGAGTGGGACTGACACAGATTGACTTGACATGGCAGGAGCCCGTGGCGAGGCTCGCCACACCACTGGCCCCTGGGCAGTTCCCCTTAATCTGAGGGCAGAGCCAGGGACAGGCACCATGAGGCGATGTGTGTAAAGATCCTTTAGGGCCTGCCTGTCACCCTGCCCAAACCTCTCTCTCTGTGTACACACACACACACACACACACACACACACACACACACACACACACACACACACACACACACACACACACACACACACACACACACGCACACATACAGACACAGATACAAATGCACACATGCACACACACCCTCCACCCCCATCCCCATGGGGTCCTAATCATGTCCCATCACTCTCCACTGTAGAGAAGTGTTCTAGAACTATTTATCAAATGAACTCCAATTCCATGCTATTCATTGCCCTGCTCTGCTGCAGTATGGGATGCAGAATGGCCATAAACCTTTATCAAGCCCCATTCAAGCTTAGATTGGGACAAGAGGTGGACAGCACTGCAGGTCTTCTCATCCACTAGTTGTCAGTGCTTGCATGGGCCTGGCTGGTAAGCATCAATTCTCTTTCTGTTGATTTTTCCATCAGAATGATGTATTACCTCTTGATTAGACCACCTCTACCTGTAAACTTCTTACACTTACGCCTACTCTTTACTATAGTGTATGAATGAAACAAATGGCAAAAATGAAACAAATTGTACATCTTCTTTGAAGAAGTTGAGGGGTAGCTGGGTGGTATCTGTTCATTTGTTTTAGTAGAGTCCTTCTTTTGTCTTGATAGCAGGCCCGTCTTATCCTATACTGTCAGAGACGCAGTAAAGAGAGAGATGCCGGCTGGGACAAGACCATGCTAAGCTGAGCTGTGCTTTCTGAAACACCTGGTTAATGTGGGGTCTTTAGGAAACGTATCGTGGTTCCTACGGGACATGCACTGTAGCACGTTAATGCCTGATTGGCAAGTGTTTAAGTTTACAATTTGCGTCACCACTGTGTCAGTGGGGACTTTGTAAAGGAATACCCTTTACGTAATACTGTGGTTTGAAACTTGCAGCATTCACTGTGGTCTTACACCACAATGAATGTGTACAGTGTTCCATATGATTGACTGTACAATCTTAGAGAAAAGGCTTCCAAAAGGGTTCTTCAGGTGTCCCCATAGGAGAACCCTTTTTGGTTCCAGGTAGAACCCTTTTGGATTCCATGTAGAACCCTTTTGGATTCCAGGAGTTCTACCTGGAACCAAAAAAGGTTCTTCAAAGGGTTCTCCTGTGGGGACAGCCGAAGAACCCTTTTAGGTTCTAGATAGTATTTTTTAGGTTCTAGATAGTATTTCTTTACACGAAGAGTGTAGGCTACACTATCATTTGTATCATTTGTTGATTGTGCCGCGGGAATAAAGGGTTGAATTTGTTTCTGGTACTTTCCCTGTCTATGTCCTCACAGAGCTCAGGTAGTTGAAAGTAATCTCCTTGCACCATTCACAATGAATTGGAATTGATTTCCCCCTGGGGGTCTTAGCAATGACCTTTAAATGATTGTCCAGCCTTATTTTGAAAAGTACCCATATCTATGGAGTCAGAACAAAATAGCTGCATAGCTCAATAAAGAAGCCTAGATTTAACATTTAACCCACTTAGCCATAGCGAGAAGTTTCCATGGTTTAACCTGATTCTGAGTTGATGGTTATAATAGGAAACTATTTTGGGGAGTAGTGAAGCTGCTTTATTCTGGACTCCTGGTGACCCTCCTGCCTGCCTGTTCAGCCCGAGGTGTCCAATAACCCAATTTGAGTTGACTTTGCTTGTCCATGGAGAGAGGTGGCCTGGGGTTATGGAATGGGATAATTCAAGGAACACAATGAAGTCAAAGATAGAGCGCACACTCTCTCACACACACACACACACACACACACACACACACACACACACACACACACACACACACACACACACACACACACACACACACATACATGTACACACACATACATGTACACACACACACACACACACACACACACACACTCACACACACACACACACACACACACACACACACACACACACTCACACACACACACATACATGTACACACATGTACACACACACACACACACATACATGTACACACACACACGTACACACACACACACACTCACGTGCAATGTTTGAGTGAGCTAATTCGTTTCATTTTAGGGGCTGCATTGCAATCACAACATTTACAGTAGTTGATGATCAATATGGAGTATATCTCTACTCTACTTCGCTCTACCTAGACGATACATTCTCTCGTTGAATTTTGTCTATTATCTCAATACAGTTTTATAATATTCATTATTATGAAAATTGTGTAGTTGAGCATCTGAACTACACTTTACTGTTCAGTTGAATTATTCAACTTGAGCCTTGGCAATGCATGAGTCATTCTTCACTTACGGACAAAAACGTATTTGTTGACTATGAATCAGAGAACATGGATGAAATGTAAATTAATTAAACCAGCTCCCTGCTGACTCCTGATTATCAGACCAAATGGTGCGTTAATTGCATTAAACAGGGCAATTAGTGTAAACAGTTATGAGAAACCTATTCATCCCTCGCTCACAGCAGATTGAAACACATTTCTTCTCCGATCAACTAGTATTTATGAAATTAACGAAACATTCTCAAACGAGTGAGAATGTTCAGAAGATTGATGTGTGTATAGTAATTATATTGTGTCATTTCCTCTCGAATGTCATGAACAATAAACGATATTATTCATAAAAGTTGCGTGAAAAAATAAATACTAATGTCAGGGGTTCCCTTTTACACGTGACGTGATTCACTTTATTGATTCATAAACTGGAAGAAAATCTGAGATCCACTTGAATACTACGTTACAACTATTCCACGCTCCATCCCTAAGTGATTTCGCCCCGATATATATTTTTGTCAATATTGATTGATATCTTCATTAATTGCCAGGCGGCGTCGGACCAGGTGCTGCGTGTGTGGAGCGCGGGGATACAGTGTGCTGTGAACGTCATGCCATATTAAGAGCCGGGCCCGACGGCCTCGGAGCGAGCAGTAAGCCATTGTTGGACTTGGCAACAGCTTATAGCTCCTGGGGTTTGTGCCATAAAAGGGCTTTCTGTTAGTGGCCCGAGTGCTTATTGTAGAAAAATTGTCCCTGGGAATAATTAGCATAGAAGAATGCAAAATGCATAATGTTAGGCAATTGACAGCTGCTTAGCTGAAACAAAGGGCTGTAAAATGGCTTTTGGTGTGAGCAGCACTTCTCATGGAAATGAACCATTGCCTGCCTTTTGGGGGCAAAGGGATATATCTATGTGGTTATGCTAATTGTGTACTCATTCATATATCTGATTAATTATTAGTGTATTTAGTTACGTATTCATTTGTATTCAAATGGTACGTGTAGGCTAGATTGTCCTCTCTCTCTTTGTCTCTCTCTCCTACTTTGTCTCTCTTTGTCTCTCTCTTTGTCTCTCTCTTTGTCTCTCTCTCGCTCTCTCGCTCTCTCTCTCTCTCTCTCTCTCTCTCTCTCTCTCTCTCTCTCTCTTTCCCTCTATTTTTCTCTCTCGCTCCATCTTGTGTTAAGTGAATGTCATTTAGGGACAAGCATGCAGAAATGTCACATAGAAAACTACTGTTGAATTTAAGAAAAAGTTTAAATAGTTTATGATTATTTTAGGATCCACAAGATTCCTGGTGTCTACGCAGCAGGCTGGCAACTCACATCCCAACATAACCTAAGCAGAATAACATCCTCCAAAAGAACTACCTTGTTGAGATAACTAGAAACAAGTTAACACATTCTTGCCTGAATACTTCTGGAATGGGGTTAGTTGAGTCCTTGTGGTCCTCAAAAGGTTGGGGTTGTGGGATAGAGCACACATTTAAGTAATGTAATGTGCTAACAGCATGTATTCATAGAGGGAGGATTCCAGAAGGTTGTGTGATTCCAGAATGATGTAGGCTATGGAAAGGACTGACATTATCTCCAACATTCCAGACAGGGACGGTGCCCTGTGTTTAGTATGCTAATTCTCTCTCTAATTCAGCTTTGGGCGCAGAAACCAAAAAGTGAGCAGTGCCAGAGGCATTGGGGGCACGTGCCCCTCAAATTTGTCCTTATATATATATACAGTGCCTTGCGAAAGTATTCGGCCCCCTTGAACTTTGAGACCTTTTGCCACATTTCAGGCTTCAAACATAAAGATATAAAACTGTATTTTTTTGTGAAGAATCAACAACAAGTGGGACACAATCATGAAGTGGAATGACATTTATTGGATATTTCAAACTTTTTTAACAAATCAAAAACTGAAAAATTGGGCGTGCAAAATTATTCAGCCCCTTTACTTTCAGTGCAGCAAACTCTCTCCAGAAGTTCAGTGAGGATCTCTGAATGATCCAATGTTGACCTAAATGACTAATGGTGATAAATACAATCCACCTGTGTGTAATCAAGTCTCCGTATAAATGCACCTGCACTGTGATAGTCTCAGAGGTCCGTTAAAAGCGCAGAGAGCATCATGAAGAACAAGGAACACACCAGGCAGGTCCGAGATACTGTTGTGAAGAAGTTTAAAGCCGGATTTGGATACAAAAAGATTTCCCAAGCTTGAAACATCCCAAAGAGCACTGTGCAAGCAATATTATTGAAATGGAAGGAGTATCAGACCACTGCAAATCTACCAAGACCTGGCCGTCCCTCTAAACTTTCAGCTCATACAAGGAGAAGACTGATCAGAGATGCAGCCAAGAGGCCCATGATCACTCTGGATGAACTGCAGAGATCTACAGCTGAGGTGGGAGACTCTGTCCATAGGACAACAATCAGTCGTATATTGCACAAATCTGGCCTTTATGGAAGAGTGGCAAGAAGAAAGCCATTTCTTAAAGATATCCATAAAAAGTGTCGTTTAAAGTTTGCCACAAGCCACCTGGGAGACACACCAAACATGTGGAAGAAGGTGCTCTGGTCAGATGAAACCAAAATTGAACTTTTTGGCAACAATGCAAAACGTTATGTTTGGCGTAAAAGCAACACAGCTGAACACACCATCCCCACTGTCAAACATGGTGGTGGCAGCATCATGGTTTGGGCCTGCTTTTCTTCAGCAGGGACAGGGAAGATGGTTAAAATTGATGGGAAGATGGATGGAGCCAAATACAGGACCATTCTGGAAGAAAACCTGATGGAGTCTGCAAAACACCTGAGACTGGGATGGAGATTTGTCTTCCAACAAGACAATGATCCAAAACATAAAGCAAAATCTACAATGGAATGGTTCAAAAATAAACATATCCAGGTGTTAGAATGGCCAAGTCAAAGTCCAGACCTGAATCCAATCGAGAATCTGTGGAAAGAACTGAAAACTGCTGTTCACAAATGCTCTCCATCCAACCTCACTGAGCTCGAGCTGTTTTGCAAGGAGGAATGGGAAAACATTTCAGTCTCTCGATGTGCAAAACTGATAGAGACATACCCCAAGCGACTTACAGCTGTAATCGCAGCAAAAGGTGGCGCTACAAAGTATTAACTTAAAGGGGCTGAATAATTTTGCACGCCCAATTTTTCAGTTTTTGATTTGTTAAAAAAGTTTGAAATATCCAATAAATGTCATTCCACTTCATGATTGTGTCCCACTTGTTGTTGATTCTTCACAAAAAAATACAGTTTTATATCTTTATGTTTGAAGCCTGAAATGTGGCAAAAGGTCGCAAAGTTCAAGGGGGCCGAATACTTTCGCAAGGCACTGTATATATATAGTTGATGTCGGAAGTTTACATACACTTAGGTTGGAGTCATTAAAACACATTTTTCAACCACTCCACAAATTTCTTGGTAACAAACTATAGTTTTGGCAAGTCAGTTAGGACATCTACTTTGTGCATGACACAAGTCATTTTTCCAACAATTGTTTATAGACAAATTATTTAACTTATAATTCACTGTATCACAATTCCAGTGGGTCAGAAGTTTACATACACTAAGTTGACTGTGCCTTTAAACAGCTTGGAAAATTCCAGAAAATGAAGTCAATGCTTTAGAAACATCTGATAGGCTAATTGACATAATTTGATTCAATTGGATGTGTACCTGTGGATGTATTTCAAGGCCTACCTTCAAACTCAGTGCTTCTTGATTGACATCATGGGAAAATCAAAATAAATCAACCAGGACCTCAGAAACACAATTGGAGACCTCCACAAGTCTGGTTCATCCATGGGACCAATTTCCAAATGCCTGAATGTACCACGTTCATCTGTACAAACAATAGTACACAAGTATAAACACCATGGGACCACGCAACCGTCATACCGCTCAGAGATGAATGTACTTTGGTGCGAAAAGTGCAAATCAATCCCAAATCAACAGCAAAGGACCTTGTGAATATCCTGGAGGAAACAAGTACAACAGGGTCTATATCCACAGTAAAACGAGTCCTATATCGACATAACCTGAAAGGCCGTTCAGCAAGGAAAAAGCCACTGCTCAAAAACCGCCACAAAAAAGCCAGACTACGGTTTGTAACTGCACATGGGGACAAAGATCGTACTTTTTGGAGAAATGTCCTCTGGTCTGATGAAACAAAAATAGAACTGTTTGGCCATAATGACCATCATTATGTTTGGAGGAAAAAGGGGGAGGCTTGCAAGCCGAAGAACATCATCCCAACTGTGAAGCACAGGGGTGGCAGCATCATGTTGAGGGTGTGCTTTGTTGCAGGAGGGACTGGTGCACTTCACAAAATAGATGGCATCACGAGGAAGGAAAATTATGTGGCTACAATCGAGCAACATCTCAAGACATCAGGAAGTTAAAGCTTGGTCGCAAATGAGTCTTCCAAATGGACAATGACCCCAAGCACACTTCCAAAATTGTGGCAAAATGGTTTAAGGACAACAAATTCAAGCTATTGGAGTGGCCATCACAAAGCCCTGACCTCAATCCAATAGAACATTTATGGGCAGAACTGAAAAAGTGTGTGTGAGCAAGGAGGCCTACAAACCTGACTCAGTTACACCAGCTCTGTCAGGAGGAATAGGCAAAAATTCACCCAACTTATTGTGGGAAGCTTGTGGAAGGCTACCCGAAATGTTTGACCCAAGTTAAACAATTTAAAGGCAATGCTACCAAATACTGATTGAGTGTATGTAAACTTCTTACCCATTGGGAATGTGATGAAAGAAATAAAAGCTGAAATAAATCATTCTCTCTCCTATTATTCTGACATTTCACATTCTTAAAATAATGTGGTGATCCTAACTGACCTAGGACAGGGAATTTTTACTAGGATTAAATGTCAGGAATTGTGAAAAACTGAGTTGAAATATTTTTGGCTAAGGTGTATGTAAACCTCCGACTTCAACTGTATATATAATATAACATAAAATGTAAAAATGTTTGTTGATATTTCTGTGTAATACTACTAGCCGTTTAGCCATTTTATGTGGTTTGCTTTAGCTAGTCCAGATAGGTTCCCAATCTCCCAACCTCATAACTAGGTACCAAGAAGCCATTTCAGGCTATCAATCAAGTTAGAGTAGCTAGCTTGTCTAACAATCTTAGCTGGCAGGCCTGCTGGCAAGGTTGGTAGACTGTAGAAAAGCAAGCAATTACTTAATGTACTGAATAAGACTAACATTCCTTTCAATCTTTTACCCAGATTTTAGCAGAGAAGCATATTAAGTTTATTTTCAAAAATAACCACCAGTCAGGAGGATACAGACAGCTCAAGAGGTATGCTAAGATATGCAAAATAATAAACATATTTTTGACATAGAATCAAGCATAATGATTATGGTTCTAGATTGCAGGAAAAAGCTGTTTCAGTTGTTTGAAAAATGCAAAATTCTACAACTTCGACCCCCCCAGCTATCCTCATGTACTTTGTGCCCCCTCAGATTTTCAGGGTGCGTGACGCCCATGAGCAGTGCTTCTGTGATTGTGAAGAGATCAGGTTTCAGCGGCTGTATAGGGCTAATTACTGGCAGATGAATCATCACAGAGGACACGTGGACTGACTGACTGACTGACTTACCGACTGACTGACGGACGGACGGATGGACTAACTGACTGACTGGCTGGCTGGCTGGTTGACGGAACGAGTAACTGACTGACTGACCACCTGGCTGGTTGGCTGACTTGTTCACTGACTGACTTACTATCTCACTAACGGACGTATGGACAGACTGATTGTCTGTCTGTCTGACTTGCTAATTGGCTGACAGACTGATTGGTTGACTGACTAGCTGACTGACTGACAGGCTGACTGGCAGGATGACTGGCCGAGGCCAGAGGATGAAACACAAAACTCAAAGCTGTCACTATGAGCTATCTTCAAGAAGACAGGTCCCACCTTCCCTTCACTCCACTGCAGTGCTCTTTCTAGGTTCAGATGTTTGAGTTTGGTTTTCAAGTCACAAACTTGATAGAATGCAGAAGCACGCAGAGAGATCCTATAAATTACACCTCTGGATTCTATGTGTAATCATATTGAAGCGTGTACTGTATATAATATGATGCTCCAGACTGCATGCTTCTACCTCCTTTAAACGTGTATGTAAAGCATAATTACACCCTGGGAAAGTGATTGCGTCATGCGAAGTTCATAAAGGATTGGAGAAATGACAGAGATTCACTGAAATGGATCTCGTACGTTACTCCAGACCTTAACATGTATGGATGGCACTGTAGCCTCTAATTCCAGTCATGTTGATGGCCTATATAAACACGTTGGAACCAATGCATCATTTGGTGGGGAGACATACTTTATCTCTCTCATATCTTAAACAAATTCACATTGAACGCTAACTTCCTAAAAATCATTGTCCTTCAAATCCCAGTTTAGTCTTCAATCAGGGAGAATCACTGTTAACATTGTGCCAAAATAACAACTTCCACCACAATGTCTCTGTGTTCACTTTAGAGATGTCCGTCAGAAGGCTGTAGAGATAGGCAGCAGTGATTTCCCTGCTCTCTGCTTCACACTCTTTGAAAGTTGAACTGGCGCAGCAGCAGCACGCCCATTCTCCCATTGTTCCCAGAGCAGAGGGCCAGGCGCTTGGTATTCCCAGCACAGGCCGACCGCGCCAAACTTCGGCCCGGAGGAGGATAGTTAATGCATTAGGAATCCAGCCTAGTGCCACTGGTTCTCTCGCTGAGCTTTCCAACCCAATCTTGGTCTGGGGTGTATGCCGTTCCTCCTCCTTCCTCCTCCCCAGCCCATTCCTTTGGACTGTCATGTACATCCTCACCAGAGGAGTAGAGCTCGTTTGATTTATTTTGAGTTATGGCTGTGTAACTCATTCACGTATATTATTTCAACTGCTGTCCCCGTGTACTGCAAGTCCACTCCACCCCAACACGAAACCAGAAGGTCCCCTCATTCGGGTGTTGCAGCAGCAGATTCAGACTTCTCCTGAAACATTTGAGTTATGGGCCGCGCTGTGTAATATTTGATCCACTGTCATTTAAAAATAGACATATATTTAACCTTTATTTAACTAGGCAAGTCAGTTAAGAACACATTCTTATTTTCAATGACGGCCAACCAAAAGGCAAAAGGCCTCCTGCGGGGACGGGGGCCTGGGATTAAAAATAAAAGATAAATACAAAATAAATATAGGACAAAACACACATCACAACAAGAGAGACAACACAACACTATTTACAGAGAAACCTAAGACAGCAACATAGCAAGGCAGCAGCACATGACAACACAGCATGGTAGCAACACAACATAACAACAACATGGTAGAAGCACGACATGGTAACAGCACAAAACTTGGTACAAATATTATTGGGCACAGTCAACAGCACAAAGGGCAAGGAGGTAGAGACAACAATACATCACACAAAGCAGCCACAACTGTCAGTAAGAGTGTCCGTGATTGAGTCATTGACTGAAGAGATGAAGATAAAACTGTCCAGTATGAGTGTTTGTTGCAGATCGTTCCAGTCGCTAGCTGCAGCGAAATGAAAAGAGGAGCGACCCAGGATATGTGTGTGCTTTGGGGACCTTTAACCGATTGTGACTGGCAGAACAGGTGTTGTATGTGGAGGATGAGGGCTGCAGTAGGTACATCGGAAAGGAAAATACTGAAACCATTTGTCTTTTGTTCAGAAGTCACCCTAAATCATCAAAGACTTGAGAGAGGCCTCTCACCTGTTTTCTCATGAAACGATCCCTTTCATATCAGCAGTCCAGCTGGTTTCTGTACTCTCCTGGCTTGATTAGAAGGTATGAGAGGGAGAGAGAGGGAGAGAGAGGGAGATCCAGACCGATGGTGATTTATTTTCTTAACATGACATCTGTCTAAAGTGTTTTTTTTTCTGCAGTCTTTCGTCAGTCACTTCTGTACCCTGACCAACCAACCTCTCTCAGTTGTACTTCCAAAGTTGTTATTTCTCTCCGGGCTTCTTCCAGGCTGGGCTGGTGGTAGTGTGATGGACATTATTTGGCTACACTAGCGTTAGTTTGATAGACAGTGTTTGGCTCCACTTGTGGTGCTACCGTAGTAAATGATGGACAGGGTCATAGTGGGGGACAGTGGCTCAGTGTCCTGGGTTCTGCCCTTGGAGCACACAGACTGCAGACACTCTGTTCTGACCCCATGAGGGGTTACAGAACTCTAAGCCCCTTACAAATCTCTCAATTGTGCTCCTCAACATACACACAACAGACACGCACGCACGCACTCACACACACAAATACATACACAGGCCCCACATGATTGTTATCACGCCTCTCTCCCTAATAACACACACCCACCTTAAATCACCATCCATGTATTACATTCACCATACACTCACCATGCATTCGCCATACATTCACCATACATTCACCCTATAGATTTGACTATGGTGATCACATCTTTATGGGGTATCTATCCAATATCTAATATGAGAAGTGTGATTAGGAGAAGTAGGTGCCGGAAAGCTAGGCCCTGCTTGCGAGCGGAAGAGACGTGTCCACCCTCAGTTCCTAGAGGCTCCTTGCCAATATTTGCTCATGTTCCCTCAACTGAGATCTCAGCCCGGCTGAATGTTGTATGAACACAAGCTGCGAGTGATGTCATTCATTGAGCGGGGGACCCGGGGTTTGAATCCCAGTAATGAATTGTGAATGGGAACAGATTAGTTGCAGGCAGCAACTCCCTAGCTCCATAGCTCCCTAGCTGGCTTCTTGAACGGTTGCCATCTCTCCTGGGGAATGGTGTGTGGAGCCGGGCGCTCTTTATTCTACACTTGTTAGCACGTGCACTTACCAGGTCAGTCGGCAGTGAGTCAGACTGGAAACAAGGAAGGTTAATGAGTCCATGAGATGTTGGCTGAACTGTTTTGGGAGTCAAAACCACCATTGTGAGTGATGAGTTACGCAAATAGATATTGAATAAATAAGCTATGTGCCAGTATCGGGTTCGATTTATTGCAAAAGCAATATAAGCTAAGAGCAAAGTGGTTCATTGTGTCCATTGTCTTTAAATCTAGTCACCTACAGTATGTGCACATTTCTACATTTCTGTTGATCACAAGAAAGGTACTGTTTTAATGGCAAGCATTGAGTAATTTTCTAAATATTGTTTCTGTTTATGTCAAGTGTTCTCTGTAGTTTCTGTACAAATAACTACTGAAAGTCAAGAATATACCTGTACATCTTCAAAACAAATCAAATTAAATTGTTTATTTGTCACATACACATGGTTAACAGATGTTAATGTGAGTGTAGCGAAATGCTTGTGCTTCTAGTTCCGACAATGCAGTAATAACCAACGAGTAATCTAACCTAACAATTCCACAACTACTACCTTATACACACAAGTGTAAAGGGATAAAGAATATGTACATAAAGATATATGAATGAGTGATGGTACAGAACGGCATAGGCAAGATGCAGTAGATGGTATCGAGTACTGTATATACATATGAGATGAGTAATGTAGGGTATGTAAACATAAAAGTGGCATAGTTTAAAGTGGCTAGTGATACATGTATTACATAAAGATGGCAAGATGCAGTAGATGATAGAGTACAGTATAGACACCAGTTGTGCAAGTTCTCCCACTTAAAAAGATGAGAGAGGCCTGTAATTTTCATCACAGGTACACTTTACCTATGACAGACAAAATTAGAAAAAAAAATCCAGAAAATCACATTGTAGGATTTTGAATGAATTTATTTACAAATTATGGTGGAAAATAAGTATTTGGTCAATAACAAAAGTTGATCTCAATATTTTGTTATATACCCTTTGTTGGCAATGACAGAGGTCAAACGTTTTCTGTAAGTCTTCACGAGGTTTTCACACACTGTTGCTGGTATTTTGGCCCATTCCTCCATGCAGATCTCCTCTAGAGCAGTGATGTTTTGAGGCTGTTGCTGGGCAACACAGATTTTCAACTCCCTCCAAATATTTTCTATGGGGTTGAGATCTGGAGACTGGCTAGGCCACTCCAGGACCTTGAAGGAGGTTTTCACTCAAAATCTCATGATAAATGGCCCCATTCATTCTTTCCTTTACACGGATCAGTCGTCCTGGTCCCTTTGCAGAAAAACAGCCCCAAAGCATGATGTTTCCACCCCCATGCTTCACAGTAGGTATGGTGTTCTTTGGATGCAACTCAGCATTCTTTGTCCTCCAAACACGACGAGTTGAGTTTTTACCAAAAAGTTATATTTTGGTTTCATCTGACCATATGACATTCTCCCAATCTTCTTCTGGATCATCCAAATGCTCTCTAGCAAACTTCAGACGGGCCTGGACACGTACAGTGGGACACTTCTGGCATTGCAGGATTTGAGTCCCTGGCGGCGTAGTGTGTTACTGATGGTAGGCTTTGTTACATTGGTCCCAGCTCTCTGCAGGTCATTCACTAGGTCCCCCCGTGTGGTTCTGGGATTTTTGCTCACCGTTCTTGTGATCATTTTGACCCCACGGGGTGAGATCTTGCGTGGAGCCCCAGATCGAGAGAGATTATCAGTGGTCTTGTATGTCTTCCATTTCCTAATAATTGCTCCCACAGTTGATTTCTTCAAACCAAGCTGCTTACCTATTGCAGATTTAGTCTTCCCAGCCTGGTGCAGGTCTACAATTTTCTTTCTGGTGTCCTTTGACAGCTCTTTGGTCTTGACCATAGTGGAGTTTGGAGTGTGACTGTTTGAGGTTGTGGACAGGTGTCTTTTATACTGATAACAAGTTCAAACAGGTGCCATTAATACAGGTAACGAGTGGAGGACAGAGGACCCTCTTAAAGAGGAAGTTACAGGTCTGTGAGAGCCAGAAATCTTGCTTGTTTGTAGGTGACCAAATACTTATTTTCCACCATCATTTGCAAATAAATTCATTAAAAATCCTACAATGTGATTTTCTGGATTTTTTTTTCTCATTTTGTCTGTCATAGTTGAAGTGATGAAAATTACAGGCCTCTCTCATCTTTTTAAGTGGGAGAACTTGCACAATTGGTGGCTGACTAAATACTTTTTTGCCCCACTGTATGAGATGAGTAATGTAGGGTATGTAAACATTATATTAAGTGGCATTGTTTAAAGTGGCTAGTGATACATTTTTTACATCAATTTCCATCAATTTTCATTATTAAAGTGAGCCGGAGTTGAGTCACTGTGGCAGAGCCACTCAATGTTAGTGGTGGCTGTTTAACAGTCTGATGGCCTTGAGATAGAAGCTGTTTTTCAGTCTCTCGGTCCCAGCTTTGATGCACCTGTACTGACCTCGCCTTCTGGATGATAGCGGGTTGAACAGGCAGTGGCTCGGGTGGTTGTTGTCCTTCATGATCTTTATGGCCTTTCTGTGACATTGGGTGGTGTAGGTGTCCTGGAGGGCAGGTAGTTTGCCCCCGGTGATGCGTTGTGCAGACCTCACTACCCTCTGGAGAGCCTTACGGTTGTGGGCGGAGCAGTTGCCGTACCAGGCGGTGATACAGTCCGACAGGATGCTCTCGATTGTGCATCTGTAGAAGTTTGCGAGTGCTGTTAGTGACAAGCCGTATTTCTTCAGCCTCCTGAGGTTGAAGAGGCGCTGCTGCGCCTTCTTTACAATGCTGTCTGTGTGGGTGGACCGTTTCAGTTTGTCCGTGATGTGTACGCCGAGGAATTTAAAACTTACTACCCTCTCCACTACTGTCCCGTCGATGTGGATAGGGAGGTGCTCCCTCTGCTGTTTGCTGTAGTCCACAATCATCTCATTTGTTTTGTTGATGTTGAGTGTGAGGTTACTTTCCTGACACCACACTCCGAGGGCCCTCACCTCCTCCCTGTAGGCCGTCTCGTCGTTGTTGGTAATCAAGCCTACCACTGTAGTGTCTGTCTGTAGGCTGGAAGCAACAAAATGGAGTCGTGGTCAGCTTTTCCCGAAAGGAGGGCGGGGGAGGGCCTTATATGCGTCGCGGAAGTTAGAATAACAATGATCCAGGGTTTTACCAGCCCTGGTTGCTTTATATGGTTAAACTGCCTGATTTACCCTGAACGTATAAAACATGCTCTTTCCATGACAGACCAGGTGAATCCAGATGAAAGCTATGATCCCTTATTGATGTCACTTGTTAAATCAGTGTAGACGACGGGGAGCAGACACCTTAAAGAAGGATTTTTTATTTTTTTATTGAGACGTGGATCGTGTATGTGTGCCATTCAGAGGGTGAATAGCAGAGGGTGAATAGGCAATACAAAAGATTTAAGTGCCTTTTAACAGGGTATGCTAGTAGATGCCAGGCGCACCGGTTTGTGTCAAGAACTGCAACGCTGCTGGGTTTTTCACGCTCAATAGTTTCCTGTGTGTATCAAGAATGGTCCACCACCCAAAGCACATCCAACCAACTTGACGCAACTGTGGGAAGCATTGGAGTCCATTAATTGAGGCTGTTCTGAAGGGGGTGTAGAGAATCATTGTATCATGTAAACCGCTGTGAAATATCTTTACCATAATCCTAAATATTGTATTTTCAGGTTTTTGAAGCTGGTGTACAAAACCGAAAGTAAAAGACGAAAAAACTAAACTTAAGAAGCATAGAAATAGCGCACAGAGAACAGATCTATCGCTTCTTAGACTTGCTTTCAATGAGAATGACAGATCTATAACATGCATTTCTATATGACTTTGATCGGGTCTGCCCAAAATGCAGCTTTAAGTCATCGTAGTAAACAACTTAGTGACTCAGCTTAAAGAAATATGGCATAGTAAGTCCTCTTTCTTTAGGAACAAAAAGCGTGGCTTTAAAGCAAACATTCCAACATGAAATCCACCTAAGACCATAATAGCATTTTGGTATTCCCACACTAGTTTCTTTAAGCCCCGTTAATCATCTGCGTTGTACAATCTTTTTGGCGACTGCGTTCTTAACTGGTGAAGTCACTAATACCAGCAGATTAGTGGATTGCTTGTGAGGCTGTGACCCTAAAATAGCATGGCTGGTCTGCAGCTGACCCATAATAAACATACATCAGATTGGCCTATTGGTTGAGCTGCTTTACCCTCCAGAGTGTGTATGGATTTCCATAGAGGCCATGCAACCTCGATGCACACAACGCGTCTTTCTGTTTTTCACGGAAGCATACCATTACCAATAATTAGGAATGTGGAGTTAGTTAATCATCAGGTGGTAGAGCCAAATTCCAGTACTCTTTCACACTGACAGGTCCTCGTAGGTCCCTGGGCCCCGGACTGGTACCCAACAACGACCCTGTGTGTGTGTGTGTGTGTGCGTGTGTGTGTGTGTGTGTGTGTGTGTGTGTGTGTGTGTGTGTGTGTGTGTGTGTGTGTGTGTGTGTGTGTGTGTGTGTGTGTGTGTGCGCGTGTGCATGTGTCTGTGTGCTCCTATTCCCTATAGCCCCTTACATACATCAGCCAGACAGACTCTGCAAGACACAGTAATTGCTCCCTCTAAACGTTGAGGCAATCAGCAACTCAATCAGGCCCCAGCGTTACTGCGTAGTACAATGGGAACTGCACTACTCAACACAGGAGGAGCACTCTGGGGGCCCCCCAAATCTCTGGAACTAATGACTGTGAATATGTGGCCCAGAAGTATGTGCCCTAAAGAGATGCAGCAAGCTAAGCAGAAATATGGGGACTTGGAGGCAGGCAGGCAACACCCTATAGAAAAAGAGAAAATCACCCAGAAATGCACTTGTTGGAAATATTAACCCCTCACGCCCCACCTAGCTACCCTGGGACTCCAGGAGCGTGCTGGAACCTGCCTGGGTAGAAGCCTGTGTGTACATGGAACAGTGCAGATCTGTGTCTCCTATAGGCCCTCTCAGCCAGTTAATGTTCTTCCTTCTGCCAACGGAACACTGCAAATCCCTCTGCCAACGGAACACTGCAAATCCCTCTGCCAACGGAACACTGCAAATCCCTCTGCCAACGGAACACTGCAAATGGTTCTGAGGGATTCTAGAGCTTCTAGAGATGCCACACTGATACTGCACGTATGTATTCTTAAATAATATAGATGTCAGGGTGAAGACGTCTGCTGTGAGCTAATTTGACAGAGTTATAGGTTTTAGGGTGCTTTTGACACCTCTTTGGTCTATCACTAAAATGGTAGTCCTACAAAACTTGACCAGAAGATACTGGAAAGGGCAATTAAGGCCCACTGTTATGTACTCAACATACTATGTGCGCTGACTTAGATCTCCCTATAAACAGTATAACAAATATATATTGGAGATCTTCTAGTAAAGCTAAGGTATAAGTGAATGTATTCGTCTTTACGAACTAATGAAATGCAAGTCATCAGTCCAATCCTTGCAGAAAGAAACATTCTTGGTATGCCTCGTCTCTCTTCTCTGCGACCTAGAAAAGAGGATCAGCTTCTGCCTTCGTCAGGGAGAAAAATATCCGCTACTTCACAGTATTTTTTTGGAATTGCTCTCGTTATTTAAGGTTACTGATCTACTGTGAGAGATGTGTCACAGCGTAGCGTACTGCATTATCGAAATCTTCATAGGATTGTTTGCATTCATATTTATGAGCAGGACAGGCAGACGTCATTCTCATGAGCTCTGAGCAATATGAATATTCTAATGAGGCTGGGGAGGGGGGTGGGGCTGTCTTCCCTCCCAACAAGCAACAAACTTCCTGCATCAATATTCATGAGGGAAAGATGCTGCGATGCTGCTCCGTGTTTCCAACGGCACCCAGGCCGCGTTTGCGTACGTGTGTGTGTGTGCGTCCACGCACGTGTGTGTGTGTGCGCGTGTTTGTTGCGGGGGGAGGGGGGGGGGACAATTATGCTCAGTGGTCCCACAGTAAAAGCAACACGCCATCTGTAGGTCTCTGCTAGGTCTCAAAAGTAAAAGAACATTCTACAAGCCTCCAGAGTGGACCACGTTTCTCTGCCCATGCTTTTACTAGAAAACATTATACGACTGTCCTAGCTGACCGCCATGTCACCTGTTAAGGAGACCGTCTAGATCTGCACTGTCTAGGCCAATCACTTGGTGTTCTTTCTCCATTCTTCATCCATGTTAATTGAATAATTGATCAAACCTGCAGAATAGTGGTGAATGTTAGCCTGTTGTCATTCATTCCTATGCAACGGCGTTTTCTCTCTTCTTAGATGCCCTCTTCGTCAAGGCTGTGGTTCAATGACAATGGTATCGGTGAAGGTCATCTGTTGGTTCATCATCAGCACAGCCCATGTGCTCTGAACAGACTAGTGCACACATCACGTTACCGACCACTGGCCACTAGGATTGTCAGGGGTAATGACCTACAGGTTATTTTCAGAGATGAAGACATTAGCTATTTCTTTGAGATCATTCTGTTCTTATTGTACCAACTAGCAACCTTCTCCCAATGTTATCCCATGTACAGCCAAGGGTTTGGGACGGGGTGGCTGAGCATCTGACTTATCCCTCATCTTGAGACCTGGGTTGGGCTGAATGCCTGGAACCTGACTGGAGAGGATAAGTATGCAGGGCATTGATGCTGCGTGGGGATGGATGGCTGCAGGAAAGAAGCATTGACTAACAGCTTGACCATTGTGTGGGAATTCAGTGTGTGTGTGTGTGTGCGTGCGTGCGTGCGTGTGTGTGTGTGTGTTTGTGTGTGTGTGTGTGTCAGGTTTGAATGGATTGCAGTTCTTGTGTTGCTTCAATGAGTCTGTGAAAACACAGTCATTACAGGACTCTTCATCTTGTGTGGCCTGACTGGCCTGTCTGAGTGTCTCTTTAACAGACCGCTCACAAGTTAAACATTTTGTCTGAAAACATCACTGGGCTACGGAGGTCAGACAAAGAGAGATCTGCCTAATGAAACTTGAGGAAGAGGGAATACTTTAAATGTAAGAGCTCTGAATCGTTGTGTGTTGATGCCTTGGGTAGAAATATCTAGCGATGTACTTATTTTGATAACTGAAGTGGAACATTCCAGTCATTCCCGGTAATAAACTCATGAGAACAAGAGCCAGAAAAGTGGTGACACCATTTTAAACAAGACACTTTACTTCTGCTTATAGCCAGCATCAGTCTGTCTCTTTGAGATACAGTGTGCCAATGGAGTTTGCTGGTATTTTTTGGTCATGTGCAAGATGATACCATAGGAAAACAAAATCTTGTCATGTTCTTGCCAAAAGTTATTTGTCAACCAATTCAAGCTTCTGTCAATTGGTCATAATCCCAGCAAGCTTTGCGGTGCCAATGGGAAAAGATGAGCTTCAACCACATGACGCTCATGTCAATACATCACAGTCAATGGGAAAAGATAAGTGTCAACAAATTGATGCCTATGTCAATAAATTGATGAGTGTCATAGGTTTGACGCAAATGTCAATACATTTTCAGTCAATGGGAAAAGATGAGTGTCAAAGGGATGATGTTTACATCAGTACATTGCAGAGAGAGGAGGGAGGAGAGAGAGAGAGAGGAGGGAGGAGAGAGAGAGGAGGGAGGGAGGGAGGAGAGAGAGAGGAGGGAGGAGAGAGAGAGGAGGGAGGGAGGAGAGAGAGAGGAGGGAGGGAGGAGAGAGAGAGGAGGGAGGGAGGAGAGAGAGAGAGAGAGGAGGGAGGAGAGAGAGAGAGAGGAGGGAGGGAGGAGAGAGAGAGGAGGGAGGGAGGAGAGAGAGAGGAGGGAGGGAGGAGAGAGAGAGAGGAGGGAGGAGAGAGAGAGTCAACAGACAGACAGAGGTGGGAGAGAGGAGGGAGGAGAGAGAGAGTCAACAGACAGACAGAGGTGAGAGAGAGGAGGGAGGAGAGAGAGAGTCAACAAACAGACAGAGGTGAGAGAGAGGAGGGAGGAGAGAGAGGAGGGAGGAGAGAGAGAGAGAGGAGGGAGGAGAGAGAGAGTCAACAGACAGACAGAGGTCATTGAGAGGAGAGAGAGAGGAGGGAGGGAGGAGAGAGAGAGAGGAGGGAGGAGAGAGAGAGTCAACAGACAGACAGAGGTGGGAGAGAGGAGGGAGGAGAGAGAGAGTCAACAGACAGACAGAGGTGAGAGAGAGGAGGGAGGAGAGAGAGAGAGAGTCAACAAACAGACAGAGGTGAGAGAGAGGAGGGAGGAGAGAGAGAGGAGGGAGGAGAGAGAGAGAGAGGAGGGAGGAGAGAGAGAGTCAACAGACAGACAGAGGTGAGAGAGAGGAGGGAGGAGAGAGAGAGTCAACAGACAGACAGAGGTAAGAGAGAGGAGGGAGGAGAGAGAGAGTCAACAGACAGACAGAGGTGAGAGAGGAGGGAGGGAGGAGAGAGAGAGTCAACAGACAGACAGAGGTGAGAGAGAGGAGGGAGGAGAGAGAGTCAACAGACAGACAGAGGTGAGAGAGAGGAGGGAGGAGAGAGAGAGTCAACAGACAGACAGAGGTGAGAGAGAGGAGGGAGGAGAGAGAGCGTCAACAGACAGACAGAGGTGAGAGAGAGGAGGGAGGAGAGAGAGAGTCAACAGACGGACAGAGGTGAGAGAGAGTCAACAGACAGACAGAGGAGAGAGAGAGTCAACAGACAGACAGAGGTGAGAGAGAGGAGGGAGGAGAGAGAGTCAACAGACAGACAGAGGTGAGAGAGAGGAGGGAGGGAGGAGAGAGAGTAAACAGACAGACAGAGGTGAGAGAGAGGAGGGAGGAGAGAGAGCGTCAACAGACAGACAGAGGTGAGAGAGAGGAGGGAGGGAGAGAGAGAGTCAACAGACAGACAAAGGTGAGAGAGAGGAGGGAGGGAGGGAGGGAGGGAGAGTCAACAGACAGACAGAGGAGAGAGAGTCAACAGACAGACAGAGGAGAGAGAGAGTCAACAGACAGACAGAGGAGAGAGAGAGGAGGGACGGAGGGAGAGAGAGAGTCAACAGACAGACAGAGGTGAGAGAGAGTCAACAGACAGACAGAGGAGAGAGAGAGGAGGGAGAGAGGGAGAGTCAACAGACAGACAGAGGTGAGAGAGAGGAGGGAGGGAGAGAGAGAGTCAACAGACAGACAGAGGTGAGAGAGAGGAGGGAGGAGAGAGAGCGTCAACAGACAGACAGAGGTGAGAGAGAGGAGGGAGGAGAGAGAGAGTCAACAGACGGACAGAGGTGAGAGAGAGGAGGGAGGGAGAGAGAGAGTCAACAGACAGACAGAGGTGAGAGAGGAGGGAGGAAGGGAGGGAGAGTCAACAGACAGACAGAGGTGAGAGAGAGGAGGGAGGGAGGAGAGAGAGAGTCAACAGACAGACAGAGGTGAGAGAGAGGAGGGAGGAGAGAGAGAGTGAGTCAACAGACAGACAGAGGTGAGAGAGAGGAGGGAGGGAGGAGAGAGAGAGTCAACAGACAGACAGAGGTGAGAGAGAGGAGGGAGCGAGGGAGAGAGAGAGTCAACAGACAGACAGAGGTGAGAGAGGAGGGAGGGAGGAGAGAGAGAGTCAACAGACAGACAGAGGTGAGAGAGAAGAGGGAGGGAGGGAGGGAGGGAGGGAGGGAGGGAGGGAGGGAGGGAGGGAGGGAGGGAGGGAGAGAGAGAGTCAACAGACAGACAGAGGTGAGAGAGAGGAGGGAGGGAGGGAGAGAGAGAGAGTGATGAGAGGAGGGGGACGGAGGGGAGAGAGAGGGAGAGAGAGGGGGAGAGGTGGAGGGAGTAGAAGAAGCAGAGGGAGATAAGAGGAGGGGGATAAAGAGGATGTAGAGAGATAGAGACAGAAGGAGGCAAAGAGAAGGAGAGAGAAGGCGGGAGGGAGGGAGAGGAGGGAGAGAGAGAGAGAGAGAGAGAGAAGAGAGAGACGGGGAAGGAGAAAAAGACTGTGAGTGTCATCTTTTAATATTTTAATCTTTCCCATTGACTGGAATGTATTGACATAAGCATCAGTTGGTAGACCGTGTCAACCAATTTCATATTAAATACAAAGTATTGATACAGCGCCTTGCAAAAGTATTCACCCCCCTTGGCGTTTTTCCTATTTTGTTGCATTACAACCTGTAATTTAAATCGATTTTTATTTGGATTTCATGTAATGGACATACACAAAATAGTCCAAATTGGTGAAGTGAAACGGAAAAAAATGAAAACGGAACAAGCGGAAAAGTGGTGCGTGCGTATGTATTCACCCCCTTTACTATGAAGCCCCTAAATAAGATCTGGTGCAACCAATTACCTTTAGAAGTCACATAATTAGTTAAATAAAGTCCACCTGTGTGCAATCTAAGTGTCACATGATCTCAGTATAAATACACCTGTTCTGAAAGGTCTCAGAGTCTGCAACACCACCAAGCAAGTGGCACTATGAAGACCAAGAGCACTCCAAACAGGTCATGGACAAAGTTGTGGAAAAGTACAGAAAAAATATTTGAAACTTTGAACATCTCACGGAGCCCCATTTAAATCCATTATTAAAAAATGGAAAGAATATGGCACCACAACAAACCTGCCAAGAGAGGGCCGCCCACCAAAACTCACGGACCAGGCAAGGAGGGCATTAATCAGAGAGGCAAGAAAGAGACCAAAGATAACCCTGAAGGAGCTGCAAAGCTCCACAGCGGAGACTGGAGTATCTGTCCATAGGATCACTTTAAGCCGTACACTCCACAGAGCTGGACTTTCTGGGAGAGTGGCCAGAAAAAAATAAGCAAACATGTTTGGTGTTCACCAAAACATATGGAAGAAGGTACTCTAGTCAGATGAGACTAAAATTGAACTTTTTGGCCATCAAGGAAAACGCTATGTCTGGCGCAAACCCAACACTTTTCATCACCCTGAGAACACCATCCCCACAGTGAAGCATGGTGGTGGCAGCATCATGCTGTAGGGATGTTTTTCATTAGAAGGGACTGGGAAACTGGTCAGAATTAAAGGAATGATGGATGGCGCTAAATACAGGGATATTCTTGAGGGAAACCTGTTTCAGTCTTCCAGAGATTTGAGACTGGGACGGATGTTCACCTTCCAGCAGGGCAATGACCCTAAACATTTAAATGCCTTGGAAGGGCCTAGTCAAAGCCCAGACCTCAATCCAATTGAGAATCTGTGGTATTACTTAAAGATTGCTGTACACCAGCGGAACCCATCCAACTTGAAGGAGTTGGAGCAGTATTTCCTTGAAGAATGGCCAAAAATCCCAGTGGCTAGATGTGCCAAGCTTATAGAGACATAACCCAAGAGACTTGCAGCTGTAATTGCTGCAAAAGGTGGCTCTATAAAGTATTGACTTTGGGGGGGGGGGGGGGGGGGGGATAGTTATGCACGCTCAAGTTTTCTGTTTTTTTGTCTTATTTCCGGTTTGTTTCACACACAAAAAAATATGTTGCATCTTCAAAGTGGTAGGCATGTTGTGTAAATCAAATGATCCAAACCCCCCCAAAATCTATTTTAATTCCAGGTTGTAAAATGTCAAGGGGGTGAATACTTTCGCAAGCCACTGCATAAGCATCAATTGATTGACACTCATCTTTTCCCATTGGCACCGCAAAACCTGATGGGCGCATGGCCAATTGACATAAGCACCAGATTATTTGCATAAATGTGAAATTATTCTATTTTGAGGCTGATAATGGGCTGGCATGAATATCCCATCTTGTTAAATCCTTTTCCCTTACTAGGAATTATGTTAATGCATTCAGAAAGTATTCATATCTGGTTGACTTATAAAAACTGTTGTTATGTTACAGCCTGGAATCAAAATGGATTCAATATATTTTCCCTCAACCATCTACTCACAATACCCCATAATGACAAAGTGAAAACTTGTTTTTAGAAATGTTTACAAATGTATTGAAAATGAAATACAGAAATATGAATAACTAGTGAGTTAGCACTGTAGAAGCTAATTTGGCAGTGATTACAGCTGTGAGTCTTTCTGGGTAAGTCTGTAAGAGCTTTCCACACCTGGATTGTGCAACATTTGCCCATTATGTTTTTCAAAATTCTTCAAGCTCTGTCAAATTGGCTGTTGATCATTGCTAGACAACCATTTTCAGGTCTTGCCATAGATTTTCAAGTCGATTTAAGTCAAAACTGTAACTCGGTCACCCAGGAACATTCACTGTCTTCTTGGTAAGCAACTCCAATGTAGATTTGGCGTTGTGTTTTATGTTATTGTCCTGCTGGAAGGTGATTTAATCTCCCAATGTTTGGTGGAAAGCACACTGAACCAGGTTTTCCAGTAGGATTTTGCCTGCTCCATTCCATTTATTTTTCATCCTGAAAAACTCCCCAGTCCTTTGTGATTACAAGCATACCCATAACATGATGCAGCACCACTATGCTTGAAAATATGGAGTGTGGTACTCAGTAATGTGTTGAATTGGATTTCCCAAAAATAACCCTTTGTATTCAGGCCAAAAAACTAATTACTTTGCCACATGGTTTGCAGTATAACTTTAGTACCTTGTTGCAAAGATGATGCATTTGAAACATTTTTATTCTGTAAAAGCTTCCATGTTTTCACTCTGTCAATTAGGTTAGTATTGTGGAGTAACTACAATGTTGTTGATCCATCCTCAGTTTTCTTCTATCACAGCCATTAAACTCTGTAACTGTTTTAAGTCACCATTGTCCTCATGGTGAAATCCCTGAGCGGTTTCCTTCCTCTCCGGCAACTGAGTTAGGAAGGATGTCTGTGTTTTTGTAGTGACTGAGTGTATTGATACACCATCCAAAATGTAACAAAAACTTCACCATTGCTCAAAGGGATATTTACTGTCTGCTTTTTATTTTTAACTATCTGCAAATAGGTACCCTTCTTTGCAGAGAATTGCAAACATCCCTGGCCTTTGTGGTTGATTCTGTGTTTGAAATTCACTGCTCGACAATGGGACCTTACAGATAATTGTATGTGTGTGGTACAGAAACGAGGTAGTTATTCAAAAATCATGTTCAACTCTATTACTGCAATGTTATGTGACTTTTTAAGCAAATGTTTACTCCTGAGCTTATTTAGGCTTGCCATAACAAAGGGGTTGAATACTTATTGACTCAAGACATTTCAAGACATTCCAACCATGATGCTCAACTTTCATTTTTAATTAATTTATAAACATTTTCAAAAACATAATTATGGGGTATTATGGGCCAGTGACCAAAAATCTCAATTTAATTCATTTCACATGGAATGGTGTTTTTCATTCTTACATTTCTATCCAAGAAGGGGACTCTCAGGCCAAGCCTCGTAATTCAGTCACCATTTCGATGATTTTTCAGGACAGAAAAAAGTCCCTACATAACGAGAAGAAGAAAGACAGAAGAAGAAGAAGAGAACTACAAGGGAAGGAGGGAGGCTAGAGTCCATAATCACAGTCCATAATCGACGGGTACCTGTGTTCACTTTAAAGTTGTCGAAAGAGCGCGATATCTCTGTCATAATAACAGCATTGAATCCTCTCTTGTTCCTGTGTTCTGTCTTTGAAACAGAAGTTATAGACGTGTTACGTTACCGCATTCCATTGAAGTGCACTCGTAGAGCGTATAAGGTTCATTCATGCATACACTCAGGGATTTTCAACACCGCACGCATCTCCCTGACGTTTACAAGAATGTGCCTGTTGTTGTGTACAGATCAATCAAGAGTTTTGTTGAGAACTTGTTGCGAACTTTGACTGTCTGGCCGAGAACAACATCGACTTGTCCTGTCACCCTGTCAAGGCCCCACCCAGCCATCTCATTGAGGTTGGAGTGAGGAGGGGTGACGGAGTTAGGAGGGGGGAGGTTGGGGTTAGGAAGGGGGAGAGGAGGGGTTAGGTTGGAGTGAGGAGGGTGAGTTCGGAGTTAGGAGGAATGAGAAGTGGGTGGAGGAGGGGTGAGGTTGGAGTTGGGTCAGGTCACTAGGGGTCGATGACAACATGTTATGGCTCTTCAGATGTTTCTTTGTTGTCTCTTGTTTTAGCTATAAATCCCCTTGAGAGGGGAGCTGAGTCAATTCCATGAAACCGAAGAGCATTCCTACTGTACAGAAGAGGCCATGTGTGACATATTTGTGGATATTGGGGTAGCTTATAGTACTGAAGGGCAAGAAGGGTCTTGGGGCATGCAAGGTTTTTCTGATTGAAAATCCCATATTTTTCTTTAGTAGGTACGTTTTCCAATTTGGCATTATGACAGTCAAAAACCCATAAACCGAACAGTTCGATCCAACAGTGAGGGAGACGTTCGCACCTTTATTCAGGACAGCCTTTCCAGGGTTGATGGGCTCGCACATGTAATAAGACGATCTGTTGGTTATGACTGGTATACGGTTTGATGGGTTCAGCTAAATGAAAACCTGCAGCTACATGTTCAACCCCAGCTGAACCTATAACCACCTCACAGAGTGATAAGTATTGTATATAGCCCACAGATCAATTGCATAGGTTATGGCTAATGACATCTAACTAAAATATCTTCAAAAGTTATTAGAAAATGGAACACCTGACTTAAACAATAACTGTCTTAAGAGAAGGTGTTATTGACTGGTAGGAGCTGGTGCATACGCTGACATAGGGATTTATGCTCGTGTGAATTTTTGATCTAAAAATGAGATTAGCGAATCACCATACCATAAATCAATATACCTTTAGCAACATACACTTGGCTTTAGCTGTGTTCATGCCATGTGATTCTAATCGGATCATGCTGTCAGTTAGCGTCAAAACACAGAGCTGGCCTATTCCCTGCATGCTTAGCTCAGCCTGCCTATTCTCAGCCTGCCTATTCTCTCTGCCTGTCTCTCTTTGTCTCTCTGTCTCTCTCTCTCCATCTCTCTCTGTTTCGCTCTCCATCTCTCTCTCTGTCTCTCTGTCTCTCTGTCTCCGTCTCTGTAATTTAGGAAACATCTCTCTTTCTGTTATTTCTCACTCTTGCTCTCCTTCGTTCTCTCCATCTCCCTCCCTCCCTCCCTCCCTCCCTCCCTCCCTCCCTCCCTCCCTCCCTCCCTCCCTCCCTCCCTCCCTCCCTTCCTTCTTTCCTTCTCTCTCTCTCTCTCTCTCCTTCTCCCTCACAACATCAGATTATAACACTGACTTATCCCTTCACTGCCAGATTGAGAGACAGTCTGTTTTTATCTGAAACATGTTAATTCACCCAGCTGACAAAGACACTTAATTCCCTTGGCAGACAGTGATAGATACATTTAAAGTGATTATCTTACTGATGGATGTGAGAGACACAGCATCGTGTTTTCAAGAGGCCCGGGCTGTCATGTGTGGTCTCCTGGCATTGGTGTGTGTGTGTGCTTGTGCGTGTGCAGTCCTGCCCAGTCTGTCTCTCTCACTGATTCTGATGTGTGAGGTATTTTGTTCATCCTCAGGTTGACACTGAGTTGCGTTCTTTAAAAACACTACTGCAAAACAAACGGGAGCCTATAAGTAACCAGATCGGACGCTATCAGCTAATGCTGTTGATTGCTTCTGTTTACCAATCACTGAGAGTGTGACCTAACCACTTGAGTCCTGGAGCCCTGCCCAGATTCACTCTGCACTAATTAGTGTGTGTGTGCGTGTGCGTGTGCGTGTGTGTGTGTGTTCAAGTGGTCACACGTTTAACAGCTAGATTAGAGTTGACCACTCCTGCCATATCTTACATGTTAGGGCGGAAAGTAGTCTAGTGGTTAGAGCGTTGGACTAATAACCAAAAGGTTGCAAGATCAAATCCCGAGCTGACATGGTAAAAATCTGTCGTTCTGCCCCTGAACAAGGCCTATGCCGCCATTGAAAATAAGAATTTGTTCTTAAATGACTTGCCTAGTTAAATAAAAATTGAAATATCCCTCAGAAAGACTCAAGGGAGTTCCAAACTAATTCAGAATAAGACATTTATTTTTCAACAATTACAAAGAACAAAATATTTTTAAATCATATTTATATCTTACATCAGCTGTACAGAGATTACGTGTTTTTTTCTAAATGATTCTGGAACAAGAACTGAACTAGAAAACCTAAGAGTATTTAAGTCGATGAAAAAATATTTGTCTATACAAAATAGAAAAAAATAACTGAAAATGGAATCCATAATATTGTACCCTGATGCAGTGTTTTAGGCCTCTTATCTGGTCACAAAGTATTTTGCAAAATAATACCATAGCCTCTTATAATAGCAAAAAAAATAATCTTGGCCTCTTTGGTTCCATGATTAGGTATGATACATTTGAACAGAACTCAATTTGCTTTCTATAAAAATATTTGTTTTCCAATGGCAGTTTCTTTCTTTTTGAACTAATCACGCAACTTTTCAGTGCAAATATTGTAACTATCATTCACTTTGAAGAGGAAGCGAAATATTACATTTCAAGTACTGGTAATAGTTAATAACTGTAACTAAAAGTTCAGTTTGTCTGGTGTCTGTGGGTCAATACTATACATTGCATACCTCGTGGGGCACTTATATTTAAAAGGATTGTGAGCAAGGGTCGGTGTACCACATTGTACTCTTTAAAGGCATTTAAATCTGCAAGTGCTATTTAATGTGCATTAGGAAGTGCTATGCTGCGCCAGGACTTTAAACCAAACAACATGGCAACTCTTTGCTTTTGATTGGCTGACTGAAATGAGAGGTTGTGCTTCGGCTGTTGATGAAATGTCGACTCTTCCCGTTCAAAGTGTGAACGCAAGAAGAAAGGATTCGGAAGGAAGTAACGGGAAGGTCAAGGTTTCTTCCCTATTGTCACTGTTTCACATCACAGCTTAAACTCCCAGGTTTTGATGACAGCCTCAGCATTTGCATGGTGTGTTGGAATGTAATTTTTATGTTCCGCTCACTCTTCTGACATGGAAGCCATTTTGATTTCCGGATGCTGGCCCGTGAAATGTAAACGTTTTTTTTTTTTTTTTACAGAAAAATGGAATCTTGTGACACATCGACAAGATGTATTTCTTGGTAGAAGTGCTGAAGTTGTACAAGAGGTGAGTTGTCAGGGCTTTCACTATACATTTTGCACTCATACTTTCTTGAGAGAGGCGTGGTTTGGAATTGTCTATCAGCAAGCGCACCTCCTTCATAATCTCAGGCTCTTTTCCACCTTCGTCAGAGTATCGAAATAGAACTCTCCATTTTCAGAATAGAAATGGCAATCTTGGAAAAGATATAATGCCATTTGGTTCCAATCCCTCTGATAATGACACCTACATGAATTTGCAAACACATGTTCACAAAAAAATGGGATTGAATCACATGTTCATATGTTGGCAAAAGAAAAAAGGTTTCTACCAGAGAATATTATTAACAAACATAAATATATATACAAGTGTTTGTTCAGGCATATGTGAGAATGAGTGTGTAGGATATGTGTGAATGAATGAAGCTGTGTATGCATGTGTTTATGCCTTATAATTGTCCATAAATATCACTTTGATTTCTATAATTCATTTTGGAATATCCTTTTCTTGTTTACAAATGTTCATGAAAGTCCACTTGAAGCACATGCAGTCTCAACTCAAGCGCATCCACACTCCTCCACGATCATATTGGGTACGTCTCTCTTGACGATGTTGTATTCATCGTCGAAGTAGAGCATTGACATGGTGCTGAGCTTGGTGGGGATGCAACAGGAGTTCATGGAGCCGGGGCTCATGCCTCTCATCCGGTACTGATTGACCACTGCAGTGTGGAAGGACGACGCCGACCCTGGCACCCCCGCCATGTACGCTGGACAGTTGCCCTCGCAGTAGTTCCCAAAGTACCCCGACGGCGCGATGATCCAGTCGTTCCAGCCGATGAGGCGGAAGTCTACGTAGAACTGCTGCCTGCAGCACAGGCTACTGCTCCCGTCACACTCCAGCCCCCTCTTCCTGATGCGGTGCTTGTTGTCCGCTTGCCGGGCCTGTACGACTAGAAACGGCCTGTGGGACTCGTCGTTCTGGTTCACGAGGATCGGGAAGACCGCCAGGTCCTCGCAGCCCTCACAGCGCACGTCCAGGTTCTGCCGCCGGCCGCCCTTCTCGAACACCATCTGGATAGCGTTGGTCAGGGGGAAGGTGTGCCAGCCGCTCCTCTTCAGCTCGACACGCTTTTCCACCAGGCTCCACTTGCTGCCAAGGCCAGGCTCCTGGTAGTACACCTTGACTGTGACCTTCCTCCGCTGGCCCTTGTCCAGGGTGTTGGGAAGCAGCCTTAAGTACAGCCAGAGGGTGGCCTGGGTCACGTACAGGTGCTGGTTTCCCTCATTGGAGATCAGGAAGAACAGGCTGGATTTGGATGATACCTGCTCATCTGGGAAAGACAGGAACAGAATAGGAAAAGGTCTGTTAAAAGTCAGTTTAAACCTTTAAAGGTCAGTATGGCAATGCTAAAAAAGGAGACAAACACAAAGATTCATTGGCTATATGGTGTAAACAAACATCTTTCAAAAACCTTACTGCTATTGGACAAAGCGTCAAGAAGACACTGGGTGGTCCCAAGCTTGGATTGTTGGATGAATAGATGGACAAGAACTGTGCACATTGGGAACAGTTCAACAGTTTGGGATTAAATTGAGATAGGCGGTTACTATGGCCTCCCTGGTTGTAGCCTGTCTTAATGTCATCTTCATCTGGCCTGGGATGTAAACAGAGTTTGGACTGGTACTAAAGGGATTTGGTAGATGGGTGTACACTGGGAGACGGCTCTAACAGAGACACTCAGCCTCTTCTTGGTCCAGGGCCCGTACTCAGAAAGCGTCTCAGGGTGCTGATCCAGGATCAGTTTTGTATTTTAGATCATCGTGAAAAAGAGGGGGGACCTGTTCCTAGATCAGCACTCCTACTCTGAGACGCTTTATGAATACAGGCCCTGGTCTTGTCACATAGGCCTACATGAGGTCTGCAACACCAGTGCAGCATCAGCAGGTCTGGAATCAGTTCCAGCTGGCCCTTGCTTATAGGGAGCCTTGATTGTGAGTGACATGACAGTACAGATCTGGGATCAGGCCCACTTGAAGCTGCCCCTGGCCCCGAGTCAGGCTGGGTATGGAGAAGAGGGTTTATCAGAGCCAAGTACAAAGGCTCAAAGGCTTTGCTGTGAATACTGCAGAAAAACGAGAGCTTACTGAGCCTAACTGCTTACACAATGCACAGTAATGTGATGTAAAAGAAGCAAAGGCATGGTAAAGCCAGGCACATTGAGTGAAGAGGAGCACAGCTTCACTGTGGATTAATGATGAAGGAAAAAAAGGAATTTACATGAAACTAGCTGGCCTTCCCAACAACCCAACTATCACCACAGAAACCTTTTCTGGTTGCACAGTGCGTGCCAATGTTTAGTCGTTTTAGGTTTGTGCCATATTGTTTTCATGTGTGGGTAGGTTCAGGTTCGGGTTCGGGTAGGGTCAGGGTCCAAAGTCAAATTCAAATCTAACCTGCACTTGTCACATGACATGACCAAAACAACTCCTACTCGTCCACACTCACTGACTTTGCCTGGTCAGGCGCCCTGCACCACTGTTCAGCTGATCAAGAGAAGATCTGAACCTTGAACTACCTAAAGAAACCCAAGAGACAGTGACATCTTCAGTAGCTAAGGCAGTAACTGAAATAGATGGTTTCTCCCCAGGCCTCCAGTGAGAGTGAAAACCTCTAACCTGAGAGACCATCAGCAACACTCTACATAGATACTCTGTGACTGACTGAGCAACATGCTGTCAGGTGAAGGAAAGTTGGAAAATGCACACATGTCAAGGGTCACCTCTCCAGCCTGAACAGTGAGCTGTGCTGCCTGCCTGTTTGCTTGCTTGCCGCCCAAAGCGAGGGGACCCGACCTGGGCGGGCCTGGGCCCCATCATCAGGCATCAGCTATAATGGAGGCTGCCCCAGCTAGTCTCCATCTGCACTGCCTCACACAACACAAGACAGGTAATCTCCTTGTTATTACTCAACTTAAAGACTTAGTCAACAGACAGCTATAGACCACACTCTGACTGTACTAGCACCAGGCCATGGGTGGCAGCACAGCTGTCAAGACGTGACCAACAATAAGCAAAACACTAAGTCCAAGTGTCTCCTGATTTGAAATGGAGGTTCTATTTATCTTCTGTTTACCAATGGATGACGTTGATATATTACTGTATCAGTTATTTATTCTTTCAACAGGGGAGGCGGGAAGAGGGGGGCTTTGTGAAACAAACCTAAGGGGTCCATTTTTCACTCGGTGAGTAAAGAGGGAAATTGTCTTAGATGGAACAGGATACTCAAGAACGGAATACTCCCCAAAAAGACACATCCAATCAGAAAGTGATTTGTCAGGTGAACTTATGAGAGCGCCAATGCAGTATACAGCATTCTTTCTTTATCCTTCTCAGGGACAGAAACAGAGTTGCAGAGAAAGCGTCTTCAGATGCTATCACTATAGCTGACATTGTTGCATCTTTGTCAGGCGACTGCTGTAGTAACCGTACACAACAACGGCAAATACAAGGTCTAACATACAAGCATGATGAAGTCAATGAGTACTGTGCAGGCAGGAACCAAGTCCCACTCTAGGACTATATAAGGGAGATGGTCCCTCACACCATGCATTCTAATACGGAACAGTCAGTGGCAGTGAGTTCACCATTCCAGTTCACTCTACATTCAGCATGCATGGTTCTGGCACAAAGCGCTGACCTTATGTAGATGTACAGCCATTCTACAGCAGCCCTTCTTTCAGGTCAGCTTATAGCTGGTACCAGGACTCTCAACAGAAGATCACAGTAGAATCATATTATGTGGGCGGCATTCAGATGAAACGCTCAGCATGGGTGAACATTAAGATTTTTATCAGGTGTCTTAGATTGACTGTACAATCTTAGAGAAAAGGATACCAAAATAATTATTCAGCTCTCCCCATAGGAGAACCATTTTTGGTTCCAGGTAAAAGAACCCTTTCGGGTTCCATATAGAACCCTCTGTGAAAAGAGTTCTACCTGGAACCCAAAGGGGTTCTACCTGGAACCAAAAATGGTTCTCCTATGGGGACAGCCCGAATAACCCTTTTAGGTACTAGATAGAAGAAATTGTGCTAAGTGTATTTGAGAAGCACCAAACAGGGTTGGTTTTGAACATGTCTCTGATCAGCTAACCAAATCACTGACACTAATTGTGTTGGAGAGATGCGCAGCCGGTTAGAGAAAATCTGGGGTGACATAAACTGCTATAAAAATAAGAGGCAATAAGAGGTTTGATTTGAATACACGTGGGCCCAAGCAGGTGGCATCATTGATCATTTCCAGTCCCCCTTTAATCATCTCTAAGCAAATTGTTCTGTGAGCTCTTCTCAGTGCCACGACCAGCTGGTAGCAGCTACCACCCTGGGTAATACTGCCAACTGGCAAGGAGGGCAAAGAGGCACAAGGAAGGCAACTCAACTGAATCTACACAAATGTACAGTACAAAGTTACAGAGCTTTTGTGAATAATGTGAAAATATTATGGGGCTTCAAATCTTTTTGGGATTGTCCATATCATTCCTTTGAATGTGAATGCGATATTATACCAACCCTTAATCTATGCTGTTGTTTTGAAGATGAGTGCTAATGAGGCTGTTATAGTGACATTTTTTATGAGTCTCTAGGGGTGTGAACCTCAGCCCGAGGACACACTTTTTCTGTGCTCACACTAACAAATGCTTGGTTGTTTGGTTGACCTAACTGCTGGGTTGCAGGTGTTGGGTCACTTAGTTGGGTTGTTTTCTTTTAAAACTGCTGGGTTATTGATGCTGGGTTATTGATGCTGGGTTATTGAGATATGACCCAGAGGATCAGAAGACTGGAGGCATAGTTTAGTAGGGGGCGTGGCATTCAGATAGTTATTTTTAGCCACCTGAGCAAATGTCATTCCTGTTCATCTGTTCTGTTGAATAGCTATCACATGCTATGGTTAAACATGGACTTCTTTGTAGCTTTAATGATGCTTATAGAAGTGTATGAGTTCCCTAAAAGCCACTGTAAATCCCATTGTTGGGACACAATAAGGTGGTATACCTTATTGTAATATGTAATAAAAATAATAAAAATAATAAAAAAATCTATATATATATATTTGCAGTATGATGAACAGGAATGTCATTTATGATGTTAGATAAGGTCTCTGATACTAACAGTTGTCCTCTCAAGATGAAGCATCTTACTGTGACTACAGTTGATGTCTGAAGTTTACATACACTTAGGTTGGAGTCATTAAAACTCGTTTTTCAACCACTCCACAAATGTATTGTTAACAAACTATAGTTTTGGCAAGTCGGTTAGGACATCTACTTTATGTAGAAGTCATTTTTTCCAACAATTGTTTACAGACAGATTATCTCACTTATAATTCACTGTATCACAATTCCAGTGAGTCTGTAGTTTACATACACTAAATTGACTGTGCCTTTAAACATCTTGGAAAATTCCAGAAAATTATGTCATGGCTTTAGAAGCTTCTGATAGGCTAATTGTTATCATTTGAGTCAATTGGAGCTGTACCTGTGGATGTATTTCAAGGCCTACCTTCAAACTCAGTGCCTCTTTGCTTGACATCATTGGAAAATCTAAAGAAATCATCCAAGACCTCAGAAAAAAATTATATAGACCTCCACAGGTCTGGTTCATCCTTGGGAGCAATTTCCAAACACCTGAAGGTACCACGTTTATCTGTTCAATCAATAGTAAGCAAGTACAAACGCCATGGAACCACGCAGCCGTCATACCGCTCAGGAAGGAGACGCGTTCTGTCTCCTCGAGATGAACATACTTTGGTGCGAAAAGTGCAAATCAATCCCAGAACAACAGAAAAGGACCTTGTGAAGATGCTGGAGGAAACAGGTACAAAAGTATCTATATCCACAGTAAAATGAGTCCTATATCGACATAACCTGAAAGGCCGCTCAGCAAGGAAGAAGCCACTGCTCCAAAACCGCCATTAAAAAGCCAGACTATGGTTTGCAACTGCATATGTGGACAAAGCTCGTACTTTTTGGAGAAATGTCCACTGGTCTGATGAAACATAAATATAACTGTTTGGCCATAATGACCATTGTTATGTTTGGAGGAAAAAGGGGGAGGCTTGCAAGCCGAAGAACACCATCCCAACTGTGAAGCACGGGGGTGGCAGCATCATATTGTGGGGGTGCTTTGCTGCAGGAGGGACTGGTGCACTTCACAAAATAGATGAGAAAGGAAAATTATGTGGATATATTGAAGCAACATCTCAAGATATCAGTCAGGAAGTTAATGCTTGGTCTTCCAAATGGACAATGAACCCAACATACTTCCAAAGTTGTGGCAAAATGGCTTAAGGACAACAAAGTCAAGGAGTGGCCATCACAAAGCCCTGACCTCAATCCCATAGAATATTTGTGGGCAGAACTGTAAAAGCGTGTGCGAGCAAGGAGGCATACAAACCTGACTTAGTTACACCAGCTCTGTCAGGAGGAATGGGCCAAAATTCACCCAATTTATTGTGGGATGCTTGTGGAAGGCTACCCGAAACGTTTGAGCCAAGTTAAACAATTTAAAGACGATGCTAACAAATACTAATTGAGTGTATGTAAACTTCTGACACACTGGGAATGTGATGAAAGAAATAAAGGCTGAAATAAATCTCTACTATTATTCTGACATTTCACATTCTTAAAATAAAGTGGTGATCCTAACTGACCTAAGACAGGGAATTTTTACTAGGATTAAATGTTAGGAATTGTGAAAAACTGAGTTTAAATATATTTGGCTAAGGTGTATGTAAACTTCCAACTTCAACTGTATATGCCGGTAGCATGACTCCGGATATCACTCAACCATCTAGAGTGTTTCCCAATAGTGTTGGATCTGTGACATCCACTTGTATTGATCATATATTCACTAATGCTGCAGAGCTTTGCTCCAAAGCAATATACGTTCCCATTGGCTGTAGTGACCATAACATTGTGGCAATAACAAGGAAAGCCAAACTACCGAGAGATCATACAAAAAACAACAACAGTCTTTTGTTGAAGAAATAAAAAATGTATGTTGGTCTGATGTGTATAAGGAGGAGAGTGCAGATGCAGCATGTGGAGTATTATTCTTGCCAATTGTTGACAAACATGCACCTGTTAAGAAACTGTGAGAATTGTTAGAGCCCCCTGGATCAATGATAAATTGAATAATTTTATGGTTCAAAGCAATGATGCAAAAAGTGGCAAACAAGTCAGGCTGGTCAGCTGATTGGTTGACATACTGTAAATTGAGACATTTTGTGACCAAACTTAACATTGAAGTTGATGGGTCATTTATGACAAAACCTTTTGATACAGGCATTGATTTCAATGGCTATTTCACCGGTAAAGTAGACAAACTACCTTCGAACTCAGTGCCTCTTTGCTTGACATCATGGAAAAATCAAAAGAAATCAGCCAAGACCTCAGAAAAAAAATGTTAGACCTCCACAACTCTGGTTCATCCCTGGGAGCGATTTCCAAACGCCTGAATGTACCACGTTCATCTGTACAAAGAATAGTACGCAAGTATAAACACCATGGGACCACACCACTGTCATACCGCTCAGGAAGGAGGCACGTTCTGTCTCCTAGAGATTAATGTATTTTGGTGCGAGAAGTGCAAATCAATCCCAGAACAACAGCAATGGACCTTGTGAAGACGCTGGAAGAAGCAGGTACAAAAGTGTCTATATCCACAGTAAAACGAGTCCTCTATCGACATAACCTGAAAGGCCGCTCAGCAAGGAAGAAGCCACTGCTCCAAAACCGCCATTAAAAAAGCCAAACTACACTTTGCAACTACACATGGGGACAAAGACCGTACTTTTTGGAGAAACGTCCTCTGGTCTGATGAAACAAAAATAGAACTGTTTGGCCATAATGACAATCATTATGTTTGGAGAAAAAGGGGGGAGGGTTGCAAGCCGAAGAACATCATCCCAAACATGAAGCACGGGGGTGGCAGCATCATGTTGTGGGGGTGCTTTGCTGCAGGAGGGACTGGTGCACTTCACAAAATAGATGGCATCATGAGGGTGGAAAATTATGTGGATATATTGAAGCAACATCTCAAGACATCAGTCAGGAAGTTAAAGCATGGTCACAAATGCGTCTTCCAAATGGACAATGACCCCAAGCATATTGGGGTGGCCATCACAAAGCCCTGACCTCAATCCCATAGAAAATGTGTGGGCAAAACTGAAAAAGCGTGTGCGAGCAAGAAGGCCTACAAACCTAACTCAGTTACACCAGCTGTGTCAGGAGGAATGGGCCAAAATTCACCCAATTTATTGTGGGAAGCTTGTAGAAGGCTACCCGAAACGTTTGACCCAAGTTAAACACTTTAAAGGCAATGCTACCAAATACTAATTGAGTGCATGTAAACTTCTGACCCACTGGGAATGTGATGAAAGAAATAAAAGCTGAAATAAATAATTCTCTCTCCTATTATTCTGACATTTCACATTCTTAAAATAAAGTGGTAAACCTAACCGACCTAAGACAGGGAATTTTTACTAGAATTAAATGTCAGGAATGGTGAAAACTGAGTTTATATGTATTTGGCTAAGGTGTATGTCAACTTCAGACTTCAACTGTACTGCACCAGACACGCAACTATTGGTCTCTTACAGTACCCAAACCAAAAACAGATTGAATGCATCGGTCAGTTACAGTATGTATAGAGCCATGTCATCATGGAATGCTCTTCCATCAGAGGTTACTCAGGCAAAAAGCAAGTCTAACTTTAAAAACAGATTTAAAAAAAACAGATTTTATCACAACGCTTCTCCTATTTCTAAAGATCTAATTGAACTGTACTGTACATAAGAATATTGATATGTATATGTGAATAGTGTGTAAATAGTGTTTTTGTTGAATCTTGGTGTGCTTTCCTATATATACACAACTATTTTTATTTTTTATTTAATGTAATATTTTATGTTGTTCTTGTCTATTACTGTTCTATACTTTGTCATGTATTTGTAGGTTTCTATGTGGACCACAAGAAGTTGTTGGCACAATAATCAGGGAGGATGGGCTTGTGGTAATGGCTGGAGTGGCATAGGTGTGATGGTATCAAATAGAACAAACACATGGTTTCCAAAAAATGTCAACTGTTAATTTGACAAAACTTGGATCCTTCTAGCCATGACAATAGCTAATGGGGATCCTAATAATCTAAACTCATGGGTGGCCAATAAAATATAGCTGAAAGCCACGCCCCTAATAAGACACGCCTCCTGAAAATAACCTAAGGATTACATTCAAAAATGGTCCACCCAGCATGAGAGTAAAAAATACCCAACTGATGGTTAAATTAACCCATGTTTGGGTAATCACAACAAACCATACATGTTGGGTTATTCACCCAACCCAACTGGCTGGGTCAAAATAACCAAACATCTGTTCTGTACACTAGTTAACCAGCGCTGGGTTACCAAATAACCCAAAGTGTTTGCAGAATAGATTGGGAAAAATAATAATTTTAAACATCTATAAATGATAAACAGAAACAACATTTGGTTTTGTTTAGTTTTATATTTCAAGCTATTTGACTGACTTTTCCTGTATGCATGGAACCCGCATCAGTTGATTTCTGGTTTCATGCTCCCTACCCTTTAAATATAAATATACAACATTTAGAAAGTAGGGTACTACTATGCCTACTGTGAGGAATTTGTGAATGTATTTTCAAATCACAGAGCCGTTCTGCTCTTAGCGGGGCCGGGAATGATGCGCTACATCACCTTGGTCTAATGTTTAGTCCAAACCTTAGGCACCATACCCAGCTTGGTCTTTGCGTAAAAGTGGTTTTATTTGTTCATTTTTTTCCTAATACAATAGAGTAAACGGTAGCTTGCCTGTAATATACAATAATTACACACCTGTCTCTGCGAAACTGATTATCTCCGAGCTTTCCTCCAGCACGTCATTGGCATTGCTGGTCGCGTGTCCATCCAGATTCGGGATTTCTACTCTCCCATCCTCGCGCACTTTACCCGCGTGTAGTTTCCGAAGCGCAGTCACCATCGCCGCCTTCGGGATAGGATGGGTGATGTTGGGTCTTACCCTCATCTGTAACCTGCTCAAGATATGCCTTTTCACCGTCTCCAGAAAGTCAATGTCCACCTGTCCCGATTCTTCGGGCTGACCGATGCCACACGAAGAGCAAGCTTCCTGAGCTACGGTTTGCGTCTCCATTCCCGGCAAAGGGTTCAAGGATCCCGGCGCCGCTTCTTTGCAGCGGACAGACAGCACGCAAGCCACAAATAATGCCACTTTGATTATACAGTTAATCATTTTCTTTATGAAGAAGAAAAGTCGTGATATTTGTAGTGCAATAATTCGTTTTCTACTATAAAAATGTTTGCACAATATTTCTGTCAAATGTAGGCTATTCACTTGGCGTTTTTAAGAAAATACGATTTCGAATGAAAAGAAAGATAATGTTGTAGAATCCCGTTAGTCCGTATACTTTGTAAGGAGTCCAAGCAATAATAAATATTTCACTCAATTCAGACGCATTTTGATGGAATTAACTATTCCATTCACCGTAACTTGAAATATTCCCCTTATTTGGTGTCTGTTTTCATTCCCGATGTCTGTCACTCAGTTGACTTCACTTCAGGGGCACATTGGGAGTCAAGTCCGTTCTGCTTGTCTCAATGCCTTTGCTTCACCCTTTCAAGGTAACACAATTAAAAAAATCAGTAGGCTACCATTATCCGTCAATTGAGTTTCAGTTCAATGCCTGACGTATCATGCCATGGTTTAATTGAACTGCAATTCGCAATAATCATAATTTAGAAACGAATAGAAGAGGACAAACTACACGAAAGGAAAATCACCCATTGGTTGATAAACACAAATCAGGATATTCCATAAATGGAAAAAGCTGAAGGGTCGGTCAAATAATAACTTATCGCATATTGTAGCATCCAGTTTGTCATTTGCTTTGGACTTATTCCTTCAGTTTTTGTTCCTGTGTATCCTTGTTAAAATGCACCTTAATTGGATTTGAATTCCCGATATGAAATTGCCCTGATATACTTGAGCACAAAGAGGTCTAACGATCGGACGAACCTTTCTCTTGCTAGGTCGATTTAGGAGTCCTCCATAGACTGAAAGTTTTTATACAGGGAGTTGAAACCACGTGGGACGTCCCACCAACTAAACAGACTCCTAGTATTTGGTAGGAGATTATGCATAGGCTTAAGGTAAACTATCCTCCTTAGCTCTCCTGTCCAGAGAAAATGCTCATGGCCCATGGAAAACGAATTAGGAGAGATAAAAAAAAAATACTTACGAATTGAAGTAACCAATTGTTTACCAGACTGCCTGATGACTTGCGCACAATACATAGAATATATATAATGCATTGATTTGCGCACAATATATAGAATCATTAGCATAGGCTATCTTTACAGTGGAAACGATCTACTTTAGAAATAAGAACCAGGAATACATCAATAAACTTCAATTATATAATTAATTAACATTTGATATGTTCCTTATGAAGCCTTGTAGGTCTAATAGCCTAGACAAGACCATGTTTTAATATAAAACATTACCACCAACACATGCTATCCAAATGTACTGCCTTTTCATGCAAACAAACAAACAGAAAACGCGTCCCCTATAGATTCTCCAAATGAAAAAATAAATAAATAAATGGTACGGACAGATTTTTGACAAGCCTTTCTTGTTGTGGCTCACGCATGACAGCATGGCGACCATAAGCATCTCCCAAACAACACTGGGTGAATTGGAAACAACACCAAGGTAATAAAGATTAAAGCGCCAAAAGGTGACCCTGCCAAGGCACCACTTTTATTATTTTAAGTGATACAAAAACATTGACCAATTCAAGTCAGAGCTCTGTTTTGTCGTCACTCGAATATAAGTGAAATATAAGTCTAATACATATATCACATAATACGTTTTACCGAACATTGGCAACACAGTCATTTGTGAATGCCCAGCAATTGTTTTATGTGCGCTCTCCCAACACTATAACAAAAAGATCAAGTTGAAAGTTGTTAAATGCTGCCACCCTTCTTCTAAATATTGCAACTACACATTGCATGAATCGTACACATTTTTTTTACAATCTGCAGCCAGGCAAGGCAATAAACCGATAGGCCTGAGCCATATAGCCTATATAGGCATATCTATCTAACAGTTGAACAATAAAACATTAATTTACAGCATAAATCATGAAATTTACAGGATAATATTGAGGGAAAACAATGCACAATGACTGTGTAATTAGGTAATTAATTAAGTAATTAGGTGTGATAAATGAAAACGTTTTCATCCGTTTCTAATTGTCATAGGCCTATAGGCCTAGAGATAATAATATCTGTAATAATAATAATAATAATAATAATATATAAGCCAATGTATTTGTCAAACGCAAGGCTGCGCAATTAAGGTCCTGGAGGGCAGAAACACTTTTGGATTCTGTTTCTACCTGTAGTTAATTGCAATTACCCATGAGGCCTAATTTATAAACGTTGCGTAGGCCTATATACCAAATATATAGGCTCCCAAAAAACATGTGTGGGCCATTAAAAAAGAAACTGAACTTGATCTGCGAATGTTCTTAGCTTTCGCAAAGTTAGACCATGCGTACGCACAGTTTCTAGTGGTTGGATGAAGTATTGCCTTTGCAAGCAAGCAGCCGAGTATTTCGAAGAGTGAAGATCAATTTTTCTGCAACTTTGCATCCTAAAATAGGTATTTCCTATGATCATTTCAGAATAAATTCCTCACATTTTCTGACTGACAGTTTCATAGTCACGAAGTACCCCACAGGCAGTCTGATTAACACTCCAAACACCCTACCGACCGCTCTGAGGCGTCCGCATGGTCCTAAAGCACACTATTGTCTCGTTTTGTATTACATTCCAATGACGTGGACCCACTTTATAGTAGTAATTCGATTTCAAGTAGCCAATTTTACTCAAGTAGCCAATTTTACAATTTTACTAATTTTAATGGTAGAACAGGCGGTTCACCTTTTCCATTTAGGTTTTTTTTTTTAGGCTAGGCTACTGTATATCTGAATACCCTACTGTAATTTCAAATGCCTCAAGTAAACATTTCATTTATAAACATAATACATAATACATATTTTCATGCAGAATAATTTCCTCCCCACCTTTCCTGGCCATGATAGGTTCATGTTACAGAAGAAGTTTTAACCTACAACAAATTACAATGCGCATCTCTCATTTAATTGGGCCTATTAGGTAGGCTATTATTTCAAGTATTTTGCTCTGTGCATCCAAAAGGGAGCGTGGTTTATAATATAGCCTACAGTGGAATTTAACAGATGAACAGACAGTTGATATTTTGCTTTGAAGAGTGTAAGATACCACTGTAAGTAGGCCTAGTAGGTTTTACATTTTATCGAGCATGCTAGACAACGTTTCAGAATTTGCTGGCAGTGCAGCATATTTAGGTTTGGGGAAAAGTAAATACCTGTCCCAGACCTGCTGTTTTCAACTCTCTAGAGACAGCAGGAGCGGTAGAGATACTCTTAATGATCGGCTATGAAAAGCCAACTGACATTTACTCCTGAGGTGCTGACTTGCTGCACCCTCGGCAACTACTGTGATTACTATTATTTGACCCTGCTGGTCATTTATGAACATTTTAACATCTTGGTCATCTTGGTCATTATAATCTCCACCCGGCACAGCCAGAAGAGCACTGGCCACCCCTCATAGCCTGGTTCCTCTCTAGGTTTCATCCTAGGTTCTGGCCTTTCTAGGGAGTTTTTCCTAGCCACCGTGCTTCTACACCTGCATTGCTTGCTGTTTGGGGTTTTAGGCTGGGTTTCTGTACATCACTTTGAGATATCAGCTGATGTAAGAAGGGCTTTATAAATACATTTGATTTGCTCTCCAGCTGCCTCCCAGGCCACCTCTCCACCTGCCTTCCAGGCCACCTCTCCACCTGCCTTCCAGGCCACCTCTCCACCTGCCTTCCAGGCCACCTCTCCAGCTGACTGCCAGGCCACCTCTCCAACTGCTTTCCAGTTAATCTCTCCAACTGCTTTCCAGGCCAGCTCTCCACCTGCCTTCCAGGCCACCTCTCCACCTGCCTTCCAGGCCACCTCTCCACCTGCCTTCCAGGCCACCTCTCCACCTGCCTTCCAGGCCACCTCTCCACCTGCCTTCCAGGCCACCTCTCCACCTGCCTTCCAGGCCACCTCTCCACCTGCCTTCCAGGCCACCTCTCCAGCTGACTGCCAGGCCACCTCTCCAACTGCTTTCCAGTTCATCTCTCCAACTGCTTTCCAGTTCATCTCTCCAACTGCTTTCCAGTTCATCTCTCCAACTGCTTTCCAGGCCAGCTCTCCAACTGACCATATGTGACATTCCAGGCCTTGTCAAAACAGGTGACACAACACTCACCTATATACTAGCTGGGTTCAGATGCACTGGCATTTGGCCATATAACCCTGATATATTTCAGGAATGTGACTATTTCAGGAATGTGACTTTGCACCCTCACTTGTCACTGACTGTCCTGCTCCAGCTGACACACTGGTTTTGTCAGCTGCCTCCCAGCTCACCTCTTCAGACACCCCTTAGGCCAATTTGCCCACAGCTTTCCAGGCCACCTTTCCAACTGCCCATATATAACATTCCAGGCCTCGTCAAAACAGGTGCCACAACACCCACCGATGTACTGGCTGGGTTCAGGTGCACTGGCATTTGGCCATACAACCCTGATATATTTCAGGAATGTGACTTTGCACCCTCACTTGTCACTGATAGAACTGCTCCAGCTGACAAGTTGGTCTTGCCAGCTGCCTCCCAGGTCATCTCTTCAGAGACTTCTCAGGCTACTGTGCCCACTGTACCCACAGCTATCCAAGCCACCTCTCCAGCTGCCTTCCCGGCTACCTCTCCAACTGCCTTCCCACCCACCTATCCAGCTACCTTCCAGGACACCTCTACTACTGCCTTCCAGGCCCCTCTCCAACTGCCTCCCAGGCCACCCCTCCAGATGCCTCCCAGGCCTGCTCTCCACCTGCCTTCCAGGCCACCTCTCCAGCTGACTTCCAGGCCACCTCTCCGGCTGACTGCCAGGCCACCTCTCCGGCTGACTGCCAGGCCACCTCTCCGGCTGACTGCCAGGCCACCTCTCCGGCTGACTGCCAGGCCACCTCTCCGGCTGACTGCCAGGCCACCTCTCCAACTGCTTTTCAGTTCATCTCTCCAACTGACCATATGTGACATTCCAGGCCTTGTCAAAACAGGTGACACAACACTCACCTATATACTGGCTGGGTTCAGATGCACTGGCATTTGGCCATACAACCCTGATATATTTCAGGAATGTGACTTTTCACCCTCACTTGTCACTGATCGTCCTGCTCAAGCTGACACACTGGTTTTGCCAGCTGCCTCCCAGGTCACCTCTTCAGATACCCCTCAGGCCAATTTGCCCACTGTGCCCACAACTATCCAGGCCACCTCTCCAACTGCCTTCCAGGCCATCTCTCCAGCTGCCTTCCAAGCCACCTAACCTACTGCCTTCCAGGCCACCTCACCTACTGCCTTCCAGGCCACCTCTCCAGCTGCCTTCCAGGCCACCTCTCCAGCTGCCTTCCAGGCCACCTCTCCAGCTGCCTTCCAGGCCACCTCTCCAGCTGCCTTCCAGGCCACCTCTCCTACTGCCTTCCAGGCTACCTCTCCAGCTGCCTCCCAGTTCAACTTTCCAACTGCCTTCCAGGTCATCTCTCCAGCTGCCTCCCAGGTCCTCTCTCCAGCTGCCTCCCAGGTCACCTCTCCAGCTGCCTCCCAGGTCACCTCTCCAGCTGCCTCCCAGTTCATCTCTCCAGCTGCCTCCCAGTTCACCTCTCCAGCTGCCTCCCAGTTCAACTTTCCAACTGCCTTCCAGGCCAGCTCTCCAGCTGCCTTCCAGGCCAGCTCTCCAACTGACCATATATAACATTCCAGGCCTTGTCATAACAGGTGCCACAACACCCGCCAATGTACTGGCTTGGTTCAGGTGCACTGGCATTTGGCCATACAACCCTGATATATTTCAGGAATGTGACTTTGCACCCTCACTTATCACTGGTCGTCCTGCTCCAGCTGACACACTGGTCTTGCCAGCTGACTTCCAGCTCACCTCTCCAACTGTCTTCCAAGCCACCTCTCCAACTGTCTTCCAGGCCACCTCTCCAACTGTCTTCCAGGCCACCTCTCCAACTGTCTTCCAGGCCACCTCTCCAACTGTCTTCCAGGCCACCTCTCCAACTGTCTTCCAGGCCACCTCTCCAACTGCCTTCCAGGCCACCTCTCCAACTGCCTTCCAGGCCACTTCTCCAACTGCCTTCCAGGCCACCTCTCCAACTGCCTTCCAGGCCAACTCTCCAACTGCCTTCCAGGCCACCTCTCCACCTGCCTCCCAGGTCTCTTCTACAGCTTATTTCCAGGCCATCTCTCCAACTTCCATCCATGCCCCCTTTCCAGCTGCCTTGCAGGCCACCTCTCCAACTGCCTTCCAGGCCACCTCTCCAACTGCCTTCCAGGCCACCTCTCCAACTGCCTTCCAGGCCACTTCTCCAACTGCCTTCCAGGCCACTTCTCCAACTGCCTTCCAGGCCACAGCTCCAACTGCCTTCCAGGCCACCTCTCCAACTGCCTTCCAGGCCACTTCTCCAACTGCCTTCCAGGCCACTTCTCCAACTGCCTTCCAGGCCACCTCTCCAACTGCCTTCCAGGCCACCTCTCCAACTGCCTTCCAGGCCACCTCTCCAGTCACCTCACAGGAAAACTCCCCACATGTATCAGGCTGTGGCTGGGAAACACCTTGTTACCCTTCTAATATCAATCCAGTTGATGTATGCCCCTTCCCAAAAGCAGGGCCCAGGAAAATTACAGCAAGGGGTAGGAAGAGGAGAAAAACTGTGATTTTGACAGATACACCCAGCCTAGTTGTTGTATGGTTGAGAAATACCATTTAGAGGGTAAAATAATACATTTGATTATTTAAGTGTATTATTATCTCTGCCATACAGAATGTTAAACATGGCAATGTTGCTCTCATGTTCTCAATAAAGGTGTTTAATAAATAGTCGCATGTCATGATTTATGCACTTTTCATTCTGTTACATTTCACCCCAAGCACTGTTACTAACCTAGACCATTGGGTAAATTGTAACACTTCACGACTTTTATTTAAGACAACACCATGCATTTGCAATTTGATTGACATATATAATAACCACACTAATTTGTAAAGGACAGCTAGCTGTAGGTTGTTTGTGTCAAGTTTCAAATACACCTCCATAAACAATCTCTGAGAAACTGACGAAAAGGTGAAAAGTGTTACAACCATCCCGTCTCCTCTACTCTATACATCAAAAGCATGCAGCAAACAAAGGCATAATTGTCACAATAAAAGTTGAATGATGGGCGTTTTTCAGGCAGAGTTTTAATACTAGTTCATTCACCTGCGCACAGTTTCGGGGGCGGTTTGATTTTATAAAGGGAAATATGCATATGTACGGTGTGCGCCAAGTTTCTAAATATTAATATTTTTTTTACATGCAGTCTTCAAAAATGGCGCATGCCGTTCGAACAGTCATTCTACTTGGATTTCCAACTCCGGAACTCGGGCCTCTTTCTAGAGCTCCGACTTTCCGACGTGAAAATCACTGACACCATGATTTGGTTTTTACCTCGGCATCAGTTATTCAACGTCGCCATGACATCGCCTACAAGTGTGATCGGAGAGAAGCCGTCTTAGCCCATCTTGTTCATATTGTACTGTCTTTGATGGCACAATTCCATATGACATCACATCCTGTTCATAGAACGTTTTTTTTCACACGACGTCCGGGAGTGGTCAAAATATCCGCATTTGCGGCTGGTAAGTGAAACTTGTCCTCTACTTCAGCATTCCCATGGTGTATACCGGATAACAGCCAAGAAATACACCAAACGCATTACGAGGTGAGACGTTTGCTATCTCTATACACTTTTGTAGAAGTATGTACAAGTGGAAATCGATATCAGAAGCGGGTTTTGATTTATATTTTATCTTGGTCAAACATACCGAAGTTTGCGCTAACGTCTTTTGATTGACAGATTCTCATCCAATATTCGGTTGACCACAGCGTTCTAATTTGTATATATCCAATCGAGAGCTGCTCCTTGAGAGAAAGTGGCGGGTCTAGAAAAGTAGCAGGAAGAAAGTATCAAGTCTCAAATCAAATTAAAAATAAATACATCTATTTTGATTTTGGCAGGGGTGCAATTTTCACTGGGGAGAGGGGAGACATGTTTTATCTTTGGAATGTGATACAAAACACGGCAACGGTATAATGTCCCCCCCAAACCAAAGTTGGATTTTGGGGCAGTAGTTAGGGCACTTAAAAGGGGCATGCATTTAGCTGTATTGTATTTAAAATAACTTTTGGCTATGGGGACTGACAATAAGGCCTATTACATTGTGGGAAAGCTTTGTCTGGTCTTTTAGCAATACATTGTTTATATATATTTTTTTATAATTAATATTTGGATCCTCATTACATTTTGCAGCAGCTACACTAGACATGATGCCTTCATTCAGTTGATGACATGAAGTTCTCACACACTTTCTTCTTCTGCTTTCCACTCTTCTTGTTGTATGCTTGATTTATACATCCATTTCATGATCTACTGATATCATTCCTTCAGATTATTTTAACTATGGTCCTTGCTATCTGGGGACCTTGGGATGTCTCTACTCCATAAAAATGTTAAATGTTGTTGGGGGGGGGGGGGGGTGTTCAGCAATCAAAGACACGCTTCAACAGAGGACAAACATACACTTTTTTTTACGTAGCGACTGCATAGCAAGTCGGAGGTTCATTTAAAAACTGCTGTCCGGACTCAACTCCGTGGAGGAGGTACTTGGCTAGGCACATGTTTGCTTAATTTCCCAACCTATTGGCTGTGAAGGTGTGTACACATAATTTTGCCCTAGAAGGCTGCCACACCACTGCTGAACTCATTAATGAAATTATAGGGGTCAGCCTATGTTTCAGTCAGCTGCCATTTTGAGATGGGCTGTTTTGTCAACCTTTTAGGTCCATGTGGATCTGTTTTGACATTAGATGTACATGCATATACAAAACCCTGCCTTCTTTTTCTGGACACTTTTTTGCAACTTTTAAAAGATGTTTTAATGTTTTAGTTTTATAGGCTAATTTACATGTTCGTGTCCAACTTTAGGAAGTTCTGGTGTTGGTGGAGGCGGTTTCCGTTAGTGTAATAGCTGCAGACAGTGTCCAAATCCAAAGATGTCTACCGGAAAGAGTAAGAACCAGAGCTCTCTGGTGCTGCACAAGGTGATCATGGTGGGAAGTGGCGGTGTCGGGAAGTCAGCCCTCACTCTGCAGTTCATGTATGATGAGGTAAGCGCGATAAGTCTGGTCCTTACCAGACTCCGTACATTGCTCCCTTTGTAGAATGTGGTCTGGACGCCCAGGCTAAAGAGAGACTTGGGAAAGCCACCACTCAAACCTCCAATACTGCTTTTCCATTGAAAAGAGTTTACGATTCTGTAAAAAAATGATTCCCTTCCTCACTCCTTCCCTTCTCCTAGTTTGTGGAGGATTACGAGCCCACCAAGGCAGACAGCTACAGGAAGAAGGTGGTGCTGGATGGAGAGGAGGTCCAGATCGACATCCTGGACACAGCTGGACAGGAGGACTATGCTGCCATCAGAGACAACTACTTCCGGAGTGGAGAGGGCTTCCTGCTAGTCTTTTCCATCACCGAACATGAGTCGTTCACCGCCACCTCAGAGTTCCGGTAATATTAGTTGGCAGGCGTCTTTACGTCAACATTGTGTTTTGATGTATTTCTGATACTTTTCCCCCATCTGTTTATCCAGAAATCAAAGCCTTTACTTATGCCATAAAATAAAAAAGTATACCCTAAGCGTTCATTTGACACCTCATTTGATATGCTCCTATGTACATCATGTTGGTGCTCGTGGGTCTTTTTTAGATGTAAATGCCCAGAACTAAAAAATACAGCTCCACACTGCTAATTACACCCCAACAGTGTTTAGATCCAACTGGTTTTTCATCAGGACTAATGTATTGTACGGGTCTTCCTAGGGAGCAGATTATGCGGGTGAAAGCAGAGAACGATACCATCCCTCTGTTGGTGGTGGGGAACAAGTCGGATCTGGAGGACCGCAGGCAGGTGTCGTTGGACGAGGTCCGGGCCAAGGCAGAGGAGTGGGGGGTGCAGTATGTGGAGACCTCAGCCAAGACACGAGCCAACGTTGACAAGGTATGTAACCAAACTTAAACATATGGTGCACTTCGCTACAGTAGGACTAGAAACCATACACCATGTCATTTCTTACTTAGGATTTCTACATTTTTAGATGGGGGGGGGGGGGGGGGATTAGGTTATAGAAATGTTTCAAGACATGGGATACCAGAAACGACAAGCAAGCATGATTTAAAAACAACCTTTACAGTAAATCAACTTTCAATGTAACTATATGGCTGAAATAATAACTGTCCATTCTTTTCAGGTGTTCTTTGATCTTATGAGGGAGGTGCGAAAAAAGAAAATGTCAGAGAGTAAAGACAAGGGTGGAAAAGAAGGCAAGATCAAGAAGGCTTTCAAATGTTGTCTGCTTTGAGCTAGGCCAAACCTTTCAGTCAGACACACAGAGCCAGACCAGAGCCTCCGCAGCACAGTGGCATTAGTCCGGGACATGTTCATTAGGACATACTGTAGCAAAATGTTTTGAAACCTTTTGCAATGGGGGGAAAAAAAGTGCGTTTCTTATTGGACAATATTTTATGTCTCCCTTTGGAGCATTTTCTTCAGTTTCTTGCCTACGGAACACAACCCAGATCTACAGATCCTTCCCTCTGAACTGAGCCTTCTGCCTTTAACACACGCATATCAAGTCCATGTACAATACCTCTCACATTGTGGCAGTCAGAGGGGTGGCCTTATCACTAACCTATGTTAGTTATGCAAACCATCCTTTGTGCCACTGTTGGGGACGGGTCCAGAGGGGACTGTTTAGATGAAGTGCCTCAACATTGATCGTGAATATATAGGTTATGATCGCAGACAATCACTCACGCGCACACTACTTAAATATGGCCTTGGTTTGATGCTCACTTGTAGGAATAGGTAGCCTCATCACCAAGAGAAATTGGCTTTGCTGTTTGATGTCTTACTGTTTGCATTGCAATCAATTTTATATTCCTACTTTCACGACTACACTATTTTTTTAAACATTTTTTTTAATTTATGGTCCACTGCATGAAAATCAGTCAGATTATTAAGTCACTTTATTCATAATCCAACATATTATCCACATGTACAATCCAACATGTACTAAATCCACATGATATATAGAACCAGTCAAAAGTTTGGACACACCTACTCATTCAAGGGTTTTTCTTTGTTTTTAATATTTTCTACATTGTAGAATAATAGTGAAGACATCAAAACTATGAAATGACACATTCAATCATGTAGTAACCCAAAAAGTGTTAAACAAATCCAAATATATTTTAGATTCTTCAAAGTAGCCACCCTTTGCCTTGATGACAGCTTTGCACACTCTTGGCATTCTCTCAACCATCTTCACCTGGAATGCTTTTCCAACAGTCTTGAAGGAGTTTCCACATGCTGAGCACTTGTTGGCTGCTTTTCCTTCACTCTGCGGTCCAATTTATCCCAAACCATCTCAATTGAGTTGAGGTTGGGGGATTATGGAGGCCTGGTTATCTGATGCAGCACTCATCACTCTCCTTGGTGTAATAGTTCTTACACAGCCTGGAGGTGTGTTGGGTCATTGTCCTGTTGAAAAACAAATGATAGTCCCACTAAGTGCAAACCAGATGGGATGGTGTATCGCTGCAGAATGTTGTGGTAGCCATGCTGGTTAAGTGTCTTGAATTTTAAATACATCAGACAGTGTCACATCACACCACCACCTCCATGCTTCACGGTGGGAACCACATATGTGGAGATCATCCATTCACCTACTCTGCGTCTCACAAAGACGCGGCGGTTGGAACCTAAAATCTCAAATTTGGACTCATCAGACCAAAGGACAGATTTCCACCGGTCTAATGTCCATTGCTCGTGTTTCTTGGCCCAAGCAAATCTCTTCTTCTTATTGGTGTCCTTTAGTAGTGGTTTCTTTGCAGCAATTTGACCATGAAGGCCTGATTCATGCAGTCTCCTCTGAACAGTTGATGTTGAGATGTCTGTTACTTGAACTCTGAGAAGGACGCATTAAGAAGGAAGGAAATTCCACAAATACACTTTTAAACAAGGCACACCTGTTAATTGAAATGCATTCCAGGTGACTACCTCATGCAGCTTTTTTTGGTTACTATTATTTCCTAGTTTTGATGTCTTCATTATTATTATTATTATTATACAATGTAGTAAATAGTAAAAATAAAGAAACCCTGAAATGAGTAGGTGTCAACTTTTGACTGGTACTTTTTTTGTGTGTGAACACATTGACTGCACTTTTTCTCCACAAAAATGTCAATGTTTCAGTGTTGCCTTTCTAATTCTACACTTGAAACTGAAGCATTAAACTAAATTACTGTTTGTATGCACACTTATTATGGGTTATATTCAAACTGTTTTTGTGTTGCCAAATAAAGTTGTTCTCTTTTGTAATGAATTTGCAGTGGGCTCAGTGTTTTAAAGTAGCCCCTATACATCCTAAATTTAAATGGAATTGATCCCAACCCCGCTGTCCAACTTCTGGGTCTGTCATCTCCTGAGTCTGTCTTATCAGTTGCCAGTCATTCAAGGTCAAAGGTGCTGTTCAAAATGTGCTTGAAAAGAGTGCGGTAAGGAATTGTGGTCTTGTCAGATGTTGCTGGTGTGGTTTGACTAGTGCCTTTGTGTTTGAGGGCAGCAGAGCACCAAAAGGTTTTATGTTTATGAGTGTCATAAAACACCATTCCAGTGCTGTTCAACTTGACTTTGAATGAATGGACGACAGAGACCTCATGTGGCCTTCAGTCTAACACTGTTGCAAAGCAGGACAGGGTCATATCCATTAGTGCATATTGTAGCAAACCATTTTTGCTGCATAAAACTAAACCAAACTAAAGCCTCTTATTGGACAAGTCTAGGTAGTTCCTCCCTGTTTTAGCCTATTTTCTTCCATTTGGTGCTTAATGAATAAAATCCAGGTCAGCCTTAGATCCAGTAGCACACGGATGGCATGTCCCATTGACGGCTGGCTAACCTCTTCCCAGACCCCAAGTACATCCTACCTCACTGACACTCTACAACACCTATGGCCTGAGAAACCTCAACTAGTTCTGAAGACCCTTCTAGCTTGGCAAGAGAGCCCTCTACTGACTCAAGTCATTCAGTCACTCAACACAGAATAAGAGACATGCCACATCTTCATCAGACCTATAGCCTCTGTAGATGTCAGGATTTTTCCAATATAATGTCCTGCGGTCAGAGAGGAATACAATACAACATCTTTGCTGTAGCCTAGTTGAGTTGTTTGCCTCAGGATCATCAGCCATAGCAGTCAAACTGAACACTAGGTGGAGGCAGAGTCTTGATAGAAAGGCAAGAATAATTTTTGTTTCCTTCTGCTGAACATGGACAACTAGGCCTGCCTCAACAGTAGAGAGGGAGGTGCTGAGCGTGTGACTGATACAGCCTGACTCCACTCCTTTCAGCTGACTGCCCTAACCTGACCTGGCTATTAGTGTTACTGTATACATACTATTGTCACATCATAGAAAAGACTGTATACAGTAGAAATAGAATGGGCAGAATTCTCATTCAATGGTTGTTGATTCTGTGGTGGTTGTTGCTGCAGTGTTGAATCTAGAATGGTGAATGTGGAAAGGCAAACGAGGCAGTGTTGGTGCTGTGTACATATTCACAGTCAAGGCATAGAAAGAAAGGACCATGTCAACAAAACAAGACAGCAGAAATTAGACTTTACTTACAGTACATTGGCACTTCACTGACATGATATGGCTCCTATTTACAACAAAAACACAGAGCATGTCGCAGACCAGGCAGAGCCCATTGAGTCACAATTGAGAATCTGATATTTACCTGCATTTACAAGCACAGTAGTATGAAAAATATTTCCCCTCAAAAGTCAAATTGTACATCCCTTATGTTTTCGAGCAACTAAAAGACTGAGATGGATACATTCAATTTCTGTACAGCTTCACCACAAACATTACATTTGTACATCGTCCTGATTGATCTTGAAATATATTTCACTAGTTCACAGATGAAGCTTATATTTACATCACAGTTGTGCAGAATGTTGTACTATTACTAAGTGATGATGACGATGATCAGGTAGAAAAGCATTGCGCAATAAAAACCAAACATATGATCCACGTTTCCCTTGAAAAAGAGGTGTTGGACCTTGAATGGGACGACCTGGTAAAATAAACATTCCAGTGCCTCAGTCTATTTCATGGTGAAGTGATAGACAAGTCCCAAATGGCTCCCTATCTAGTGCACAACTTTGGGCCAGAGCCCAGCCAAAAGTAGTGCACTACATAGGGAATAGGGTGCCATTTGGGACGCAATGGGTGAGCGATCTGATTGGGCCAAAGTTCCCCACCGCACAACAGCTTTTGTAAACACACGGACTTTCAGTAGATACACATCCTTTTTAAATCACAAAACTAACTCACGAACCATTGTAAACATTGTCAGCAAGGTACTGCGTAAACCCACTGCAGAAGTATCAGCAACATGTTTGACCAAGCCAACCAAGCCAGCTTTCTGATTTCAAAAGCACAATCACATCTATTGATTCAACCAGAAATCATGGGAATAAAATCATTATGTGGGTTTCAATTGGCAAAAAATAACAGTATTAATGGTGATGAATTCATCTATTTGTCTTTGTACAGAGCTTCATGTTGCCCATCCCAACTCTTTCCGCTGCCACTGAACTTAAGGAGAGCACTTTTACACAGCATACATCTATTGCAATGCTTTCCCATAACAATACTTTCTAAATCCAGAAGGACTTTACAGTGGAAAAGTTTTGAACTTTTCTGTTCTTATAAAAATAACTTTGTCTCACATTATTTTAATTTCATTCAGCCTTAATTTATAACATAGTACATTTACACTAGTTACATTACACGAATCTAGATGACACCATATAGCTTACATGTCCTATAGTGGTGTCTATATCCAACAAAAATTAATAAAATTATATACAATTCCAAAATCATTTTGGGGGGGTCTAATCATGCATAGCAGCAAATATGCTACACGTTCAGTTGAAAAGTGCTGTCCATTCCCAAGAAGCAAAAAGGGTCTCTTAGAAAAAATATCAGAAGCAAATCTATAGCTTGAGCCTTTTCAACACATGGTTAATTTGAAAACATGTATTTTTACTCACAAGGCTAAAAACCTATTGGTCCTGAAAGCTCAGTCTATTTATGTAATGTATGTACCATCTGTATGTACTGTACACCAACAGCCTAAATTCCTGATGTACAGTACCATGGTACCAAAACCCACAATACAGAGAGCTCTGAATACCTCATATTCAATTTCAAAATCTGATGCAATGACACTTGATAAACCATCTAGGTACTGTACCAACCCAATCCAGCATGGCAAGATCATTCTGTTACAAGCAATAACAAAACCAGCATAAAAATTAATCAAAGTTGAATAGCTGCCTCAAAAAAACAAACAGCAACAACACCACCACGTAGTGCCGAGCTCAATGACAGGTAATCAGCTAATGAGATGGTAAAGGAGGCGGGATGCCTCTCCTAACCAGTGGAGGCTGCTGAGTGGAGGACGGCTCATAACAACGACTGGAATAGAGTCAACGGAATGGTATCAAACACGTGGTTTCCATGTGGTGGATACCATGCCAGTGACTGCATTCCAGCCATTATTATGAGCCGTCCTTCCCTCAGCAGCATCCATTGTGCCTAACCTAACCTACCCTGCCTTTACCTTGGTTTGGAACACCTTCACAAAGGACTTGGAGCTGTAAGAACTTGCACGGGAGATGATTCCAATCTGCAGACTAATAAATATAAAAGCTCAAAAAGGTACCCATCTGATCGAAACAATCAGACAACCTATAGCCTCAAATGAGGGGAATAATGAGATTATGAGTAGTACCATAGAGTAGAAGTCAGAGCGCTTTACCAAGACCTTACATAGAGGGTCAACCCACTTCTGAACGTATCTTCAGTTGACGACGAATAGTTTTTGACTTAAAAAATCGAATTGACTCTTAAGTCTATGGAGTAATCAAAGAGAGAAAGACTAGTCTGTGAAGAAACCACTGATATGACACTTGGTGATGGCGCACTGATGGGTTGAAAACAAACGTCAGTCCACTTTCCATTGAGTTGTCCTGTTCATTATGAAGGTTTGTCTGAAAGTAATGACACTACAGCAATATAATCCAACCCAGCTACTGTTCTCTTTCTCACTTCTCTCTTGATCTGGCACACTTGCTTACATACATCCCAAATTCCAGTTGATCATCGTAACTTCTGTTATTTTTTTTCTTCTTTCGTTAATTCTCCAAAGTATCACGTTTTGTCGTCATAAAGTGCAACAGTGCTTTGTTTCCCCTCCCAGGCCAGTTTGAGTGGTTGTCGGTAGTTGTCTCCATGATTGTGACTAGTTTCTCTTGCCAGACTCAAGATGTGGGAAGAAACTATTGTGACTGAGACAATGGGAGACAGACAGACAGGCTGTGGAAGAAGAGGGTGGTGCTTAGGCCCATGCAGCCGTATGTCAGTCAATCAGTCAGTCAGTCAGTCCCAGGAGGTCTAAAGCCAACTCTGTCTCTGCCTCTACCTCTGGCTTTGTGGGTGTCAGGGGCTCTACGGGTGTCAGGGGCTTTGTGGGTGTCAGGGGCTCTACGGGTGTCAGGGGCTTTGTGGGTGTCAGGGGCTCTACGGGTGTCAGGGGCTTTGTGGGTGTCAGGGGCTCTACGGGTGTCAGGGGCTTTGTGGGTGTCAGGGGCTCTAAGGTCGTCAAGGGCTTTGTAGGCGTCAGAGACTCTACGGGTGTCAGGAGCTTTGTGGGTGTCAGGGGCTCTAAGGTCATCAAGGGCTTTGTAGGTATCAGAGACTCTACGGGTGTCAGGGGCTTTGTGAGTGTCAGGGGCTCTAAGGTCGTCAAGGGCTTTGTAGGCGTCAGAGACTCTACGGGTGTCAGGGGCTTTGTGGGCGTCAGGGGTTTGACCAGCTCCTCCTCGTACACCTTGAGGATCGCCTCACAGACAAACCTGTACTGGCTCTGGAAGCAAACAGAGCAAAGAGACCGAGGTTAAATAAGTGAACAGTACTGATGACACCAACGACATAGAGTAACTAGATTTAGCCTAAACAGCAGAAACATAGCTTAGGCCAACACATTCCTCTCTTGATAGATGCGCTAGAATTATACACAAAAATCTAAATTTGTTAGTATTTTTTTCCAGACCTCAAATTGTCTTCGGATGTGATTTAGGCATTGACATGAATTTCTGTTGTTTGTCTATGAATAATTGTAATATTGACAGTTAAAAACTGAAGAAAAAAATTCACAGAGAAAACGAAATTCAGACCCCGTAGAATTTTTCATGTACCAGTATATTACCAGGTATATTGACAGATAATCCATAAACTCAGCAAAAAAAGAAATGTCCTCTCACTGTCAACTGCGTTTAAACTTTTTTTCAGTAAATATTTGTATGAACATAACAAGATTCAACAACTGAGAAATAAACTGAACAAGTTCCACAGACATGTGACTAACAGAAATGTAATAATGTGTCCCTGAACAAAGGGGGGGGGGGGGGGGGGGGTCAAAATCAAAAGTGACAGTCAGTATCTGGTGTGGCCACCAGCTGCATTAAGTACTGCAGTGCATCTCCTCCTCATGGACTGCACTAGATTTGCCAGTTCTTGCTGTGAGATGTTACCCCACTCTTCCACCAAGGCACCTGCAAGTTCCCGCACATTTCTGGTGGGAATGGCCCTAGCCCTCACCCTTCGATCTAACAGGTCCCAGACATGCTCAATGGGATTGAGATCCGGGCTCTTCGCTGGCCATGGCAGAACACTGACCTTCCTGTCTTGCAGGAAATCACGCACAGAACGAGCAGTATGGCTGGTGGCATTGTCATGCTGGATGGTCATGTCAGGATGAGCCTGCAGGAAGGGTACCACATGAGGGAGGAGGATGTCTTCCCTGTAATGCACAGCATGGAGATTGCTTGCAATGGCAACAAGCTCAGTCCGATGATGCTGTGACACACCGCACCAGACCATGACGGACCCTCCACCAAATCGATCCCGCTCCAGAGTACAGGCCTTGGTGTAACGCTCATTCCTTTCGACGATAAATGCGAATCCGACCATCACCTCTGGTGAGACAAAACCGCGACTTGTCAGTGAAGGCACTTTTTGCCAGTCCTGTCTGGTCCAGCGACGGGTTTTGCCCATAGGCGACATTGTTGCCGGTGATGTCTGGTGAGGACGTGCCTTACTACAACAGGCCTACAAGCCCTCAGTCCAGCCTCTCTTTGCAGACAGTCTGAGCACTGATGGAGGGATTGTGCGTTCCTGGTGTAACTCAGGCAGTTGTTGTTGCCATCCTGTACCTGTCCCCCAGATGTGATGTTCGGATGTATCGATCCTGTGTAGGTGTTGTTACACGTGGTCTGCCACTGCGAGGACGATCAGCTGTCCGCCTTGTCTCCCTGTAGTGCTGTCTTAGGCATCTCACAGTACGGGCATTGCAATTTATTGCCCTGGCCACATCTGCAGTCCTCATGCCTCCTTGCAGCATGCCTAAGGTACGTTCACGCAGATGAGCAGGGACCCTGGGCATCTTTCTTTTGGTGTTTTTCAGAGTCAGTAGAAAGGCCTCTTTAGTGTCCTAAGATGTCATAACTGTGACCTTAATTGCCTACTGTCTGTAAGCTGTTAGTGTCTTAATGACCGATCCACAGGTGCATGTTCATTAATTGTTTATGGTTCATTGAACAAGCATGGGAAACAGTGTTTAAGCCCTTTACAATGAAGACCTGTGAAGTTATTTGGATTTTTACGAATTATCTTTGAAAGACAGGGTCCTGAAAAAGGGACATTTCTTTTTTTGCTGAGTTTATCTTGTACACCAAGGAACCGGGGAATAGTTGCATGGTAGAGAAGAATGTGCCTATTTGAAAGCTATAAAATAAAAAATGTGTAGCTCGCGACATGTCAATTCTTTTCAAATTAGCTCTCATGCTAGAAAAGTTTGGAGACCCCTGGTCTAAGCCAACCCCGTCTGTTTTGCCCCATAGTTGCGCATGTGTCGGCTTTGTTGCTAAACAACCATCCCGTCTACTGCGGTAAGAGCCTCCGCTGTTCTCTTAGTCTCATTTCTATGCATCACAGATCAGATTACCGGGGTCTGGATCATCATGGCCCTCTGGTCTCTCATTGTCCTCACGATATCCAACGGATACACGGGCTGATTGCACTCAATCAAACACATGGCTGTTTCCATGGTGATGAGCACCCCAGTCCGACCAATCCCAGCGCTGCACAGAGACACAGAGGACGAGGTGAGTGAGATGAGGCTGAAGATTGCAGCAATGACAGACGAGGATTCAAATCCTCATTCCCTCGACTTACACCGTCATCAATCACTGTTGCTACAACAACATGCAAAGTGTCAACGTCTGATTCGAAGAAAAAGGGAACCTGTTTGTCTTTAAGTCAGGTTATGTGGCAGATGTACAAAGGCTTATATTCTTCAAAGATGTTGCGTAAAATGCCTTAGACCTACTTCAAAGCTGTTTCAACAGCGATATGGCTTACAGATGTTAGTTGAGGGGATAAGAGCTTACTTGTTAGTGTATGCAGTGTTTTGCGTAACCTTACCTGCAGTGTACTATCACCGGCTCCTCCTTGCCCTCCCTCTTTGTGCGGACCAGACTGACAAAGTCCAGGAAGTCAGTGTAGTCGTCTGGAACACCGTGGTCAGGCCAGGCCATGTACTGAATCTGAGTCAGCGGCCTGCTCTCTTCACTCTGAATATAATCAATCAATCAATCAATCAATCAAATGTAAGATTATGTTTTTATACTTTTTCATACAGTTTTCACCAAGTGCAAGAAGTAATCTCGGTTAACCCAGAAATAGAATCTCAAGTCATTTTGGTCAGATGCTCGATGTTTACGTAGTCTGTCCACGAGAGACGATACAACAAATGGTCCTTGCCTCCAGGTGTGTGAGAGTTATCTCTCTGACCAGAAATGCTGATTTCCCTTCTTCTGTCACACAGGACACCTGGAAGTCCCCATGGGTAGCGATGGCACCAGAGTTGGGCCAATACTGATGACACTTCACCTGGGAATGAAACAAAAAGATCATTGGAGATAAGAGGAAGAATAGTTTGTCTATTGTCTTTGTGGGGATTGGAAACGTCTTTCATTTTCACCTCAAACGTTACCACAAGAAATTCCAAAACGAGACCACAAGCATTGGGAAGGGGCTGAAATGGAGAGAGCGAGCCCTGGTTGGGGATGTGACATACCCGTCCTCTCTCCACCTGCGTGGTGAGCATGACCACCATGTTGGAGCCCTGTTCCCAAGTCATCCTCCAGAAGTCAGAGCAGGTGGCGGGCAGCGGGCCCTGGCACGCGATGTAGCGGTTTACAGCACTGGCCGCTGGGATCACCATCTATGGGTCAGGAGAATGGCATGGGTTGGCAATATATACACATATGCTGCATATTGGCAAATTCATATATGTAAGCATAATCCATGTTTCAGTCTATGTACCCACACTTTAAGAAGTGAGTATCTATCAAGCAAAGTCAGTCTGTCTCTTTCCGGGTGGTGTTTTTGTCTGTGAGATATTCATTACCTAGGTCGAAGGAAGGCGCCCGGTCTTGGTAATAAAATCTAAGATTGTGGCGTATATATCAAAGAGTGTTGAGTATCAAGAATAGAAGAAGGCCCTCACATTGATGTAATTTGCATTGATATAGTCCCCATCCTCGCCCTTCAGAATAACCCTGGTTGCATCATCTGAGACAGCAGATACAGGAAGAGAGAGAAAAGGGTGGCAGGTGAGACAGAGGGCATTTACTTACATCATTGTATGAGGAAGTACAGCATATGCGACAGAAGAGGTCAGTTCTGATGGTTCAGTATACTCACATGGTGAAATGTCTCGATATCGATTTTTGGAAATGTTCTGAGGTAATTTGGCACATGACATTGTCAATCCAGGCCTTTTCCGGTAGAGTTGCTGAGAAACATCGCAACAAAAAAACAATGGTTAATATTTGTCATAAGTTAACTGAAGTTCAGACCGGGCCTTGACATGAGCTTGGTTTCTACATTACACTAAACCACATTCTTACTGATAACCCATCAGTGGAACACAAACAGGAAATGTTTAAGACAGTGTGGAACAATAACAGGAAGCAATAGACTTTCAATATTTCCTTTCATCTCTCTATTTTACTCTCTTCCATCGCTCTCTTTCTGGTAAATTACTTAGATGCTATCTGATCAGTCTTAGCCATGTGCAATGTGAAATACTTTCTAGAACCAGTGGAAACTTTGAATAACCAACTGTATTTAATAATATCAAAGTGGACTTGGAGCAGTTTAGAGTCACAGGGGCCATGGGGCCACAGAGGTAATGCTAGTTATTTGGCCCATGTGAACAACAAGCATATTACTATAGTTATGATGAGTGGACTAACATCACACCACAGATAGAGCAAGGAACCAGATGTTACACTGGATGTATAAATCTGAAGCATCCAGTTGAAATTTCCGCTCCCCACCAAATATGGTGAGGAAAGAAAGCCTGGTGGCCAGCAGTGGGAGAATATGGAGTGAGATTCTGTAGATTTTCTCATCGAAGAAGAATTTGATCTCCATACAGTTTTCTGTTCCCAAAACAAGAATCTGTTTACGGAAGGGCTAAGTTTGTGAACTTTACCCTTTTGCCAATGTTTCCAAAAATTGCATTGTTTAGAAGTGCAAAGGTGAATTTAGTTATTACACATGAGCACTTCACAGAGTAGGCGTTCCCCAGTGGAATTATGCAAATACATGCTAAAATGCACCAATAGGATCTCACTAGCTCGTGCTGGTCTTTGCCCACCTCCTTGCTTGTTCTACTCACTATGCTTAATTTGCTCCCGATGGAGCAATCTTGGGTTAGTTATAAAAATCTTTGATCAAACTGTGCCTGTATGGACCCAGTACTCGCAGGTTGGCATTTAATTATAATATCATTTGGTGGGTGCTTATATTTGTCCTATTTGATGTGTTTTCTTGCATATCCCAACTCCCTCTGAGGCACCCCTCGGAGAGTGAGGCCACGACCAGGGTCTGCCATTGTCAACGGCGACCCCAGAGCAATTAGGTTTAAGTGCCTTTCTCATTGGCACATCAACAGGTTTTTCACTTTGTCGCTCTAACCACTAGGCTACCTGCAACCCTCATTAATTAAATATCTTATTGGGATGACTCATGTATTGGAGGCAGGTCTGTGGGGAAGTCACCGACAAAGTCATAAAACCTGATTTTAAACCTAACGTTACCTACAAAAAAATATATACAATAATGCCACACTACTAACCTTATACCTAACCTTTTCTTAACTTTTTTTTTTTTTTTTTACATTTAAATTTTTTTTTTTTTTACAATATAGCCAATTCTGACTGCAACTGGCCCATCTGGCCAATCGGTCAGCTCTGCCTCCAGGACAAGATTCATCCCAATAAACACCAACCATCCAGGTACTCAAGCCCTCCTTAAGCTAAACATAAACTATATTTTCTAGTATACGTGGACTAACATCAAACTGTTGCTGTACGGCCCCAGTGCTCAAGCCTTCTTTCAGCTGTAGTATGGAGTCTCTCCAGCAGGATGGGTGGTGGTCTGGCTGGGGCTGGTCCTGAGGCTGGTCCTGGGGAGCCCTCTCTGGGGAGTACTGGTAGTTAGACTCCGTATCTCCATCCTCCAGCTTCTCCTCCTCCACCAGGTCATACATGGCTGGAGGAACGACAGGAAGGATGATAGCGTGATTGAACATTGCACATCCATTGCAGGTGACAGGCACTCAGACAAACTAAGCAACGACGACAGCAGAACAGAGAAAAGGGAATGGCAAAAAGGCAGCAGCCAAATGAAAAACGTCCCTCTCAAGTCATTACACTGTCCGACTGATGCTCTGCCTTAAAGCTGAGATCCGCATTAGGCGAGACAGCGCCACTGGCTGCCCCCAGGCGCATTTGTTGTTGTTTTGGTTTTGAAAAGGAGATGAGCGTCCAGAAACGTAATAAAAATAAATTGTAGAACACACTGCTGCTCTATCACGCATGTCTGAGGGAATGTCTGAGGGAATGAAACAGTGCTTGTTGTTTGAAGTAATGTCTTTGTTGTTGTAATATCCCACACGGACGTGGCCGTTTCACCGCAAAGGATTCCAGCTTTAATCAAACCAATGCCTATAGTATAGTGGATCTGTATTGATCTAATACAGGGCAGGCAAGCTATGGTCCTTCACTCCCTCTTGTTTCAGGGACAGGCAAGCTATGGTCCCTCACTCCCTCTTGTTTCAGGGACAGGCAAGCTCTGGTCCTTCACTCCCTCTTGTTTCAGGGACAGGCAAGCTCTGGTCCTTCACTCCCTCTTGTTTCAGGGACAGGCAAGCTCTGGTCCCTCACTCCCTCTTGTTTCAGGGACAGGCAAGCTCTGGTCCCTCACTCCCTCTTGTTTCAGGGACAGGCAAGCTATGGTCCCTCACTCCCTCTTATTTCAGGGACAGGCAAGCTTATAGTCCCTCACTCCCTCTTGTTTCAGGGACAGGCAAGCTATGGTCCCTCACTCCCTCTTGTTTCAGGGACAGGCAAGCTATGGTCCCTCACTCCCTCTTGTTTCAGGGACAGGCAAGCTCGGGTCCTTCACTCCCTCTTGTTTCAGGGACAGGCAAGCTCTGGTCCTTCACTCCCTCTTGTTTCAGGGACAGGCAAGCTATGGTCCCTCACTCCTTCTTGTTTCAGGGACAGGCAAGCTATGGTCCCTCACTCCCTCTTGTTTCAGGGACAGGAAAACTATGGTCCCTCACTCCCTCTTGTTTCAGGGACAGGCAAGCTATGGTCCCTCACTCCCTCTTGTTTCAGGGACAGGCAAGCTATGGTCCCTCACTCCCTCTTGTTTCAGGGACAGGCAAGCTCTGGTCCCTCACTCCCTCTTGTTTCAGGGACAGGCAAGCTATGGTCCCTCACTCCCTCTTATTTCAGGGACTGGCAAGCTTATAGTCCCTCACTCCCTCTTGTTTCAGGGACAGGAAAACTATGGTCCCTCACTCCCTCTTGTTTCAGGGACAGGCAAGCTATGGTCCCTCACTCCCTCTTGTTTCAGGGACAGGCAAGCTATGGTCCCTCACTCCCTCTTGTTTCAGGGACAGGCAAACTATGGTCCCTCACTCCCTCTTGTTTCAGGGACAGGCAAGCTATGGTCCCTCACTCCCTCTTGTTTCAGGGACAGGCAAGCTCTGGTCCTTCACTCCCTCTTGTTTCAGGGACAGGCAAGCTCTGGTCCTTCACTCCCTCTTGTTTCAGGGACAGGCAAGCTATGGTCCCTCACTCCTTCTTGTTTCAGGGACAGGCAAGCTATGGTCCCTCACTCCCTCTTGTTTCAGGGACAGGCAAACTATGGTCCCTCACTCCCTCTTGTTTCAGGGACAGGCAAGCTATGGTCCCTCACTCCCTCTTGTTTCAGGGACAGGCAAGCTATGGTCCCTCACTCCCTCTTGTTTCAGGGACAGGCAAGCTCTGGTCCCTCACTCCCTCTTGTTTCAGGGACAGGCAAGCTATGGTCCCTCACTCCCTCTTGTTTCAGGGACAGGCAAGCTATGGTCCCTCACTCCCTCTTGTTTCAGGGACAGGCAAGCTATGGTTTTACAAACCCTGCTGTAAAATAATCGAATAATAATACGTGCCATTTAGCAGAAGATTTTATCCAAAGTGACTTACAGTCATGCGTGCATCATTTTTTAAATTTATGTATGGGTGGTCCTGGGAATTAAACCCACTATCCTGGCGTTGCCATGCTCTACCAACTGAGCTACAGAGGACCGCAAAGGATCATAAATGACCGTCAAGGACCACAAGGCCTGTTATAGGGCTGTTCTGTTCTCTCCTCACCGTTGGGTCTGACCAGCAGGTTCAGCTCTCCTGAGTCGCTCTCCTCACAGCTGGCCTTGATGAACATGACCACCTGGTCGTGGGTGTGCTCTGAGATGTCCTGACCGTTGATCAGGACAACCTGGTCCCCCTCGTTCAGCCGGGGAACACACAGGTCAGCCTGGGGGGGGCATTAAAACAGAATAGAACAGTGTGTTTTTCATTATTCATTACCTGTGAAGGTCATCTGAGAAGTTCAGGAGTTTGGCAGTGACGGTGGCCCAGGTAGTAGGACACGTACCGCTGTTCCCGGGGCCACTCGGGACACGATCACAGGCATCTTCTGGTCCAGCCCACCCTTCACATTGAATCCAAATCGTCCTTGTTCGTCGGGGCACATTTTAATGAACACCAGATTGTCATGAGGAAGCACTCCATTGGGCTGTGAGAGGGAGAAGAATCACAGAGCACAAAACACATTTTTAGTCAAAGGAAATGACAGCGTGCGTGCGCGAGTGTGCGCGCGTAGGTCTCTCTCCTACCATAGTCTTGTCTTCTGACAGAGGCGTGTCGTACAGCTCATTGATGTGGTTGTCCAACTCCTGCTGAGAGTGGGACTGGGACTGGCTGGACAGAGGCCTCCTGGTCTGCTTAGGGGGAAGAGCGGGCGGCTGGCCGTCGATGGTCGAGTCTGGTGACCTGGACACAGACAAATCCAAATGAGTCCTTGCGGCAAAATTCGAATACAGAATATATATTCAAACCTCAACCCAGTGCTGGCTTTATTGAGAACAAGTCAATAAATACATAAATGAAGCGTGTTATCGCGTGTGCTTTCCCCCCTTTTTGAGGGTTATTAATGAACCTGGAAACACACGCGCTTAGTCGAGAGCTCTCTGACTCAACATTAACTACACAGTGGAAACTGCAACGTTCCAGAGCTTAACCTCTCAATGGAATATGGTCCTTTCACCTGACCCCATTTCTCAGAAGGCAATGATCATCTTCTGTGTCCACTGAATCATTACAGGGCTCAGTCAGAGCAGAGGGTTTTCTCAGTTCATAGGAACTCTTCCCTTGGAGAGGGCGCTGTGTGTCCTACCAGGATATTACCCTCAGCTTGAGAGCATCCATGTTGTCTAGCCTGCTGTCTGCCTCGGAGCAGCCCTGAGCTGACCCTGGTGGAGGTTAACTGGTTGGGACAGCACTCACCAAAACAAACAGCGTCTAGCGCTATGGACTCCTCTAAGGGAGTCTACACAGAGATACACAGAGAGCGATAAGGTCAAAAACGACAGGCACAGGTACACTGAGGAAGTGCCTATCCAAAGAAAGAGGGAAACAGCGAGCGAGAGAGAGAAGAGAGAGAGAAAAAAAACGATCCAAGTCGAAACAAACACGCCAAACCACTTCAAAGAATTCTGCTCTTTAAGAGAATGTGTCATGATCCTTCACAAGAGTGAAAGAGAAACGGGGTAATGGCATATTTCCTTGATGTTATGAGAAGATTTGCAATGGTTCAGCCCACTCTGTCTGTGTTATTAACATAACAAGCATTCACCATTGTGATGTGCCTGCAGCCCCAACCTACTGCTGCAGCTCTTTGGCTTCGGCCTGCCTGCCAAGCACCGACCTCATTATGGACGCTTAAATGACAGCCATGAAAGAGGCCTATTTTGTAGTCGTCAGGCAGCCGGAGCTTGCTACAGCCCCGGGGTATTTGCATAATAAAAACAAATGGTTTGTAAAGACATAGAAATTAGAAGGCGGTGTGTGTGTGTGTGTGTGTGTGTGTGTGTGTGTGTGTGTATTTACGGTATGAGGACATTCAACCCGATCAAGTCTCGATGAAAGAGATGCTCATGGCCTGTTTTTTTTTTTGTTTGAAAATTCAAAAGGCACATCTGAGCTGATCTTTGTTGCAGGTGCATGGTAACAGTTGAATAAGATGAGGAAAAAGAAGAAACATGGACACCGCTCTTGATAGTATCACTGCTCTTTAATAAGCTTTAGGTATCGGCCTCAACGCTCTGACGGAGGCCTCGAGGCCGATACCTAAAGCTTATTAAAAGAGCACTGATACGGTGTCCATGTTTCGTCTTTTCTCTGATGTTTTGGTTTGAAATGACCTCAGGGCTGTGTGTGCGTGGGCGTGTGTGGCAGACAGACTTACGGGGTAGAATCCAGGCTGATGGAGTTGGCCTGGGTTGAGGAGGCCGACTTGTGATTGGTGAAGGTCGGGCAGGGCGAGGCATGGTCGTAGTAGATCACATGATCCAGCAGGTGTCCCACGGAGGACGGCCGCAGGCGCTCTTGTGCAAACTTGGAGTTCCTGCTAAAGACAAGAGGACAGAGGAGGAGGGAGGGTCATGTAAGGTACCCGAGTGTACTGTCATCCAAGGTTATTTAGAGTTACTTGACATCGCTCCTCCTCCTCAGCAGTAGGTTACATCTTTAGCCCAATTTCCTTAACCCCCGTCTCCCCAAAGTGTGCACTTATTCAGTCCCGCTCATGAATTTGACACTAAGGAATGTACTGTTTGCTTACACTACGGGTTAGGGCTACTCACTGGTTGGGGGTGCCTGGTGGGGAGCGTGTGGGGAGGCTCTGGGTCTCCAGGCGGTCGTCAGACAGAGAGGCTCTGGAGTTCCGGCTGACTGACTCCCAGTCCATCCCTCCACCCATCGGCCTCCTCACCAAGGGCTTACTGGGAGACCTGATGGGTTGATGATATGGAAGTCATTGCTATTGATAGTTTGGATTGCAGCAGATAACATGTTCATCAGATTTCAATTTAGCAGGATGAGAACGGTTTACCACTCATTAGACTTTTGCTCCTTATTCAGTGTAAGATTCCTCCATCCCCGTCTCTTCATGTTCTCACATTTCTGACGTCATTCTCTTAGTATCAGTAAGCAATAGTGTCACTTAATTTGGGCTTCAGAATGTGTCTTACCTGGCGAACACCCTGTCCTTGATGCCCTTCTCCTTGCCGTACTGGACAGATTGCACCTCTGTCCTACCACTGCATATAACACAGAAACATTATCTTTTTAACATCTAACGGAAAACATTCACCACCAACCTCTGCTCTCACACTTTCATTTCCTGGAGTAAGAGGGGACCAAACCAGTGTTGCACTACCTACTTTTTAGACATTTTAAAAACGTGTGTAGTGAGCCAGCAGGATGTATTAAGAGGGACACGCCCCAGTGTGTGAAACCACAGCTCTTTTCACTCTGTCACACTATTAGTCAGTTACTCACACGGCGTGACATGGCATTGGCAAAGCTGAGTGGACTGGAGCTTTGGGTCTCTACTGGCAGTTGTAGGAGGCACAGTAAACATATTCCTGTGTTATGCAAACCAGCCCACACGATTTCTGTGATACGCGGCACAATGGGTCAAATGGCACCGTCATGATTGGTACAAAAATGCAAATATGCTTCAGCAAAATTATGATGGTGTTATCCTGAGGGCAACACAAAATAGGAGGACTGGATCTGAACCGAGTGAATCAGGGGAAATTGAAAGGATTAGGTAATGTGTAGCCTACACTCTTAGAAAAAAAGGTGCTACCTAGAACCAAAAAGGGTTCTTTGGCTTTCCCCATAGGAGAACTCTTTGAAGAACCTCTTTTGGTTCTAGGTAGAACCTTTTGGGGTTTCATGTAGAACTCTTTCCAAAGAGGGTTCTACATGGAACCAAAACGGGTTCTTCAATGGGGACAACTGCAGAACCCTTTTTCTAAGAGTGTACTGTTTTCTCTGGTGAGGTTTAGACACCTTCAGGCATCAGCTATACAGTTACACACACTATCGCTCACAAGACTCCTGTAAACATTGACAAACAAACACAATCTTAGCGGGAAAAGCTGGTTGAAACGCCATCATTACAGCCAGTTCTGCCTGCTGGGATCACAACTATATAACTGACTTTCTTTCAAAACACATTTTAATATGCAACCTCAGCACCAAGAACCAAATCGGATAAAGGCTAACATCACCAGAGACTATGCACTTCAAAATGGCACCATATTCCCTACATAGTACACTCCGTTTGACCACGGCCTGGTCTAAAGTAGTGCACTTTATGAAAGGAATAGGGTACCATTTGGGAAACAGAGACACATTCCCCAGGCCCACTCACCAGTAGCGGTACTTGGAGCCCAGTTGGAAGACATGTGCAAAGAAGTTCTTCTGTGGTGGTAAGGGTCGGTCTAGTCTGAAGAAGGTGTGGTGCTCTACACAGGCCTTCCATAGGTTCTTACAGGCTCGGTAGTTCACCATGTTAAAGGCTAACAGCGCCTCACGGCTCTCATTCTGGAGAGGGAGGGAGAGGGAGGGAGAGAGAGAGAAAGAGAGGGTGAGGGCGAGAGATCGAGGGAGAGGGCAAGAGAGAGAGGGCGAGAGAGAGAGAAAGAGAGAAAGGATGAGAGAGCGAGAGGTCAGTGGTGGGCTCAGCACACTTAGGCGTACAGTACAGCATGAAGCATGGTACAGTAGGTGTGTGTGATTATCACACATGATCTACTGATGTCACACAGATCTCGCTAAAAGAACACGGATACAGAGGAAGAAATCACCCTTCGACTTGCATAGCGGCCATGAGATGGCTTCTTCTAGGCCAGACGCTATGGTGTGCTCTGTAGTACTTCTCTACTCGGATACATGAATTATAGCACATGACATCATTTAATCTAGATATCAAGTACAGTACAACTGCTTTCAAAGGTCTCCTTGGCTTGCATTATTCAACCAGGTGTTTTTGTGTGTCTTCCACTACTAGACACCCTAGTTGGGATCAAATCCTTTTAGATTTAGTTTCATATGACCAGCCTAGCACATTATGTGCATTATGTATTCTCCAACATGAATAATGATGAGAAAGAATTTGAGCTCGCACAATACTGCCAAGCAAAAAGGTAGTAACTGCTCATAGCGTGGAACTGAGAGAAATGGCTTTTATTTACCTTGGTTTCACAGTAACTTAATGCATTTACTGCTAACATGACCCCCATTTTCTCCTAAACACAGTACAATAGAGGCAGGATACTTGTCCACATGATTAAGCATGTATTTCATGTAGCAAAAATGACATTAACTCATTTTCAACCAAATGAGCAGTTACTGCCTTTTTTCTTGGTAGGGCAGAATAGTAGGGATGCAATCACAGTTGAAACTAGGACATACTTACCAATTCTCTTCGGAGTTGAATGAAAAACTGTCTACATTTAAACGAGATCTTTACAATCTGTAGCCTGAAAGAAAGAAAAATAAGCTTTTTTACCACCCATAGGAAGGAATCTCTCCTTTATTTCCTACATACCAGAGACCGTATCCAGTATTCTGAAGCCACTGGATAAGCTTATAGAATACATACTCCCCTTTGCCACCCATGGTATCATCCATAAGAATCCCCTCCGTTCCTCAATCAGAAACCAATCATTTTCAGGTGTTCTAAAGTTCCATTGTGCCTGCTGGCCTATTTCCCTGGTTCCTTAAAGCATGACTCAGAGAGAGAATCTAAATATAGACCGCACTGTCGCAACCTGACACAATTACACTATTACTCATTTCTGCAGAAGTCTCTTTTCATGAAGATAAACTCTCCCCGTACTATACCATCAAAGGGAGTAGGGCAAGATCAAACAGTGGGGAGAGGGCTCATGTTGTCACTTTACAGTAGAGCTAGAGTAAGTTATGGCTGAATCTGGGCCATGAAAAGAAGAAGAGCATCATAAAACGCTATTCATCCAATGTTTGCTACTACTGTTTGTAAGGCCAATATACCACGGCTAAGGGCTGTTCCTAGACACGATGCAACGCGGAGTGCCTGAAAACAGCCCTTAGCCGTGGTATATTGACCTTATACCACAACCCCCCCGAGGTGCCTTATTGCTATTATAAACTGGTTACCAATGTAATTCGAGCAGTGAAAATACATGTTTTGTCATACCCATGGTATACGGTCTGATATACCACAGCTGTCAGCCAATCAGCATTCAGGGCTCAAACCACCCAATTTATAATACTCTTTCGGTTCTGTGTGTCCCATCCAATGGCTCCCCTATATGGAGAATGTGGCTGAATGTGGAAACATACTCAATTGATTTGACTCACCATGGAAAGCAGTTGATTCGTACCCTGTTCTTATAGGTGACAATCCCAGTTGACATCACTCCGATTAAAATCTCTGTGTTGCTTTGATCCTGTCACGGGGGAGGGGAAAGAGGGACAAGGAGGATTGTAAGGTGCCCAGCTTTCTGACTCCCTATGGATGGGTTCTACTTAACAGAGGTTGATTGGGGAGCATAGTATGCCTGCATCACTCCATTTCACACCTGAACACTTACCCTTGCATAGTGCAATTCGACTCCATAGAGCTCTAGCGTCCGTGCTGTGTTTAGATAATTGAACTCTGACTGGGCAGGAGGCAGTCCCCTGAAAGGAAAAAGAGTGAGAGTGCGAGATAGGGAGAGAGAGAGAGCGAGAGACACTTTTAGTTGGCTCCACACAGGCCATTCAGAGAGCAGCGAGTAGGCCACCCTACCATCTACGTGAGAGGATAAACAATGACAGCCCTTGTTCTGACCTGGGCACAAAGTCTGAGCTGCCTCAGCCTCAGCTGCAGTGAATGAGCAGAGTCCATCCCTGTTTAATCTACAAGTGATTTGATATTTCCTGTGCATTTCCCGTTTTACACCAATGTATCCACACACACACAATATCAGTTGAGAGATCGCTTCTTACTTGTGTTGCTGATGCTGTTTGGCAATCTCTTTCTCAAAGTCTTGTGGTGCGTTGGGGATGAAAGAGTATTCGGAGAGGTAGCCGGGCAAGTTCTCGTTCTGACTGTAGTCCCCTAGCTCAGCTGCAACACAACACAAAGCACACAGTGTGTGAGTGTGTAAGTGCAAGTGAGCGTGTGTGTGTGTGACATAGAGCACAATGAGGCCTTTAATCCTCTCCTTCTCTCCCTCCTGCACAGCTCCCATTCATTCACTAATTTTCTGGTCAACCTTCTCCTTTGTGTGCAAACGGAAAGAAGCAGGACTTTTGCAGCTTGAGAGGAGCCGAACACTTGCCTTTTTTTTGTGTCAATGTTTAGAAAAGAGAGACAGAGAGACGAGTCCTCCTGCTGAGTGTCTCAGTGTTTCCATACTGTATAAACAGTCTGCCCTCTTCCCAAATCGCACCCTATTCCCTATATAGTGCACTACATTTGACCAGGGCTCATAGGGTTTTGGTCAGAAATAGTGCACTATATACGGAACAGGGTGCCATTTGGGACACATCCCGTCTTCCATAATGAAAAGGGAGCAGACATGAGGAAGTTGGGGGTTAAGTGCCTCTATTTCCAAAGCACTTTAAGAAAAGTACGTAGCACAATAATGTGAATCAATTAATAAAGAGCCTCGCTCTTTCATTTAAATAGAAACTATATCAGTATGTGAACACAGAGGGAAAATGAACAGTAATAGCCCAGTATACACTAACTATCCTGGTCTGAATTGTGACTGACAGACAGACTGGCACTTGTGAAATGTCCTCCATTCTATTGTTGTTATTACAGTAATTGCGGTGAGACCACCATGGCCACTTTCCATTTCCTCCTGTGACCTCTATACCTCCCACATAGCGTGGTACGTTTACTATAACCCCACGAGGGAGTCAGCCAGCCAGTCAGCCAGTGATCCCAGCCATCCAGTCAGCCAATTATCACAGGCATCCAGTCAGCCAGCCAGTCAGCCAGCCAGCCAGCCTATTAAGCTAACAACCAATGAGCAGTGTTCTTCTGCCCTGCTGCCAGCCTAGTTGTGGTGATTGTGCTGTTATTCCTCCCCCCTCAGCGGCGTATTGGGGTCAATGTGTAAACAGCCAGGCTACATGAAAGCAGCATCCTTACAAGCCAAGTACAGTATGAAGTAGCATTACAGTTGTGTTTCGGTCTGGGGTTTCCAAGCCACTGTAATAGTCTGATCCCCCATACTCTCAATGCTTGAAATCACATGGTGGCTATTAGGAGGGTGATAGGGAAAATACACTATTGAACATAATCTATCATTAGTACAGTTAGTTAGTTTATGCGACCATAAGTCAGTAGTATAGTTCTAGTTGAATAGCTGAGAGGAATAATTGAAGTACTTACACTGAACAGCGTATGAAGCAAGAAGAGCGGCTGTGATGTACGGACACGGCAGTCTGCGAGCCGAGGAATCAGTTATAAACTCAAATTCACTACATGAAGTTTGTTAAAAATGTTTGAATAAACCAACCAAATACAAATTCACACTCACCGTCCACTAAGTAAGTCCTGTTTAATCTGCAAAAAGTACTGGTACCTAAAGGGGACCCAAAACAGCAAAATCAATACAGAGCTTTTAAGTCCCCTTATAATCAAACTGTATGGAGAGTAGCATAGAGGAAGGCCTATTGTGTACTGCCTATTTCTGTCACAATGCCACCCATTAAGCACTTACCTTGTATACTCCTCCTGAAGTTTACTGGGGTCGGTTACAAAGAATTTAACCCTCAAATTTAAACTGTGTGGAGACCCCCCTGAAGGAAAACAAACAACCAGATTAATGGAACTAAAACGAGCGATAAATAGAATATTGCAAATACTAGAGAATACTCCAAATGTATCAAACATACTTTTAAACTGCTTTCTTATGGGTTTGGTTGGATCCAGCCACCTCTGTCAAATATGGAGGGGGAAAATAGGCCATGAAAAAATGAAGATACATTTTTACTCAAAACATTAGAGCAAGTTCAGAATAGAAATCCAACTGCTCTGCGAGACGGCATCATCAAAAATATACATATGTATAAAAGTCTGAATTTCTGCTGTCACAAATGAATATTTGCATTGGTAGTTGTGAACTTTCAGAAACACAATCCGCAGCCTCTACACACTATTCTAGCCGCTGTTTCAACTCCATTGTTTGCAGACCATGACCCATAATCGTCTTAGTATCTCAATCTGTTTGCTGCAGAAACGCCACAGTTTGCTGACGGGGCTGGAGAGAGCCTATTCATGAGATGCTGCTATGCTGCCAATCAGAGTGTTTGAGGGGATCAGCCAGAGCAGGACTCTGAGTAGATCCGCTAATCCTGATCGCATAATAATTAGTCATTTCGAAAGCCAGTTGATTTGCAGATCAGTGATTCTGTGCCGCCCGACCGCAATGTAGTCCAACGTGCACAATCTCATGGCCTCACCTGATCTCTTGCGACAGCCTGTCGAAAATAAACGAGTCAAATCGAGCAGCTCGCTAGTTACTTAGCGTACGCAGGATTTGGTTCCGGGTTCCGATAAGAGGCCTCACCTGACTGTCTGAGGAGTCGTTGGCCAGCTGTAGGCCGAAGTAGTCGCTCTCCGTCAGCTCCAGGTGCTTGAACACTACATCCAGCAGGACCTGTCCTTGATCGTGCTTCTGCAGGGAGAGAAACCAGACAAGGTCGTCAAAATTCTGTAGTACAGATATATGACTATCTCATAACACAGATGACTGAAGCAATATAGGACTGGGAAGTGTGTTGGCCATAAAGCGATTGACACCTCCAATACAGTGTAGCCTAAAAAAAGACTTAATTGATAGAGGGTTATTGCAAAACTATCACACAAGTATGTGTAATGCTTACCCTACTGGGTTTCTAACTGGAGGTTGGGCAAGTATGTGTAATGCTTACCCTACTGCGTTTCTAACTGGAGGTTGGGCAAGTATGTGTAATGCTTACCCTACTGGGTTTCTAACTGGAGGTTGGGCAAGTATGTGTAATGCTTACCCTACTGGGTTTCTAACTGGAGGTTGGACAAGTATGTGTAATGCTTACCCTACTGGGTTTCTAACTGGAGGTTGGGCAAGTATGTGTAATGCTTACCCTACTGGGTTTCTAACTGGAGGTTGGGCAAGTATGTGTAATGCTTACCCTACTGGGTTTCTAACTGGAGGTTGGGCAAGTATGTGTAATGCTTACCCTACTGGGTTTCTAACTGGAGGTTGGGCAAGTATGTGTAATGCTTACCCTACTGGGTTTCTAACTGGAGGTTGGGCAATTATGTGTAATGCTTACCCTAAGGGGTTTCTAACTGGAGGTTGGACAAGTATGTGTAATGCTTACCCTACTGGGTTTCTAACTGGAGGTTGGGCAAGTATGTGTAATGCTTACCCTACTGGGTTTCTAACTGGAGGTTGGGCAAGTATGTGTAATGCTTACCCTACTGGGTTTCTAACTGGAAGTTGGGCAAGTATGTGTAATGCTTACCCTACTGGGTTTCTAACTGGAGGTTGGGCAATTATGTGTAATGCTTACCCTACTGGGTTTCTAACTGGAGGTTGGGCATTGTAAGGGTTTCACAACAAGGCCTCACAGCCTGCTTTCTAGAAGTGTCAGGGCAATGTGCAGCCACAGGCTTCCCGGAACACAGAACCAGACCATGTATTATTTACAGAGAGCTGGGAGAAGGAAGGAACACAAATTATACTACACACAGTGACTTCTCTTTGCCTGATTTGATTGGCCCATGTCATATAGGCTACTATTTTTGTAATTTTTTATTTCACCTTTATTTATTTATTTAGTGGTTAGAGCGCTGGACTTGTAACCGAAAGGTTTCAAGATTGAATCCCCGAGCTGACAAGGTAAAAATCTGTCGTTCTGCCCCTGAACAAGGCAGTTAACCCACTGTTCCTAAACCGTCATTGAAAATAAGAATTTGTTCTTAACTGACTTGCCTAGTTAAATAAAGGTAAAAAATTAAATGAAAAAAATTAACCAGGTAGGCCAGTTGAGAACAAGTTAAAGCAAAGCAGTGCGACAAAAACAACAACACAGAGTTTACACATAAACAAACGTACAGTCAATAACACAATAGAAACATATATGTACAGTGTGTGCAAATGTAGAAGACTAGGGAGGCAATAAAGGCAATAAATAGGCCATGGAGGTGAAATAATTACAATTTAGCATTAACACTGGAGTGATACATGTGCAAGTAGAGATATAGGGGTGCAAAAGAGCAAGAGGATAAGTAACAATATGGGGATGAGGTAGTTGGGTGTGATCGGTAAGCTATGAGACTCCAGCTTCAGTGATTTTTGCAATTCGTTCCAATCATTGGCAGCAGAGAACTGGAAGGAATGGCGGGCAAAGTAAGTGTTGGCTTTGGGGGTGACCAGTGAAATATACCTGCTGGAGCGCGTGCTAAGGGTGGGTGTTGCTATGGTGACCAGTGAGCTGAGATAAGGCAGGGCTTTACCTAGCATAGACTTATAGATGACCTGGAGCCAGTGGGTTTGGCGACGAATATGTAGTGAGGGCCAGCCAACGAGAGCATACAGGTTGCAGTGGTGGGTAGTATATGGGGCTTTGGTGACAAAACGGATGGCACTGTGATTGACTACATCCAGTTTGCTGAGTAGAGTGTTGGAGGCTATTTTATAAATGACATCGCTGAAGTTAAGGATCGGTAGCATAGTCAGTTTTACGAGGGTATGTTTGGCAGCATGAGTGAAGGAGGCTTTGTTGCGAAATAGGAAGCCGATTCTAGATGTAATTTTGGATTGGAGATGCTTAATGTGAGCCTGGAAGGAGAGTTTACAGTCTAACCAGACACCTAGGTATTTGTAGATGTCCACATATTCTAAGTTAGAACCGTCCAGAGTAGTGATGCTAGTCGGGCGGGAGGGTGTAAGCAGCAATCGGTTGAAGAGCATGCACTTAGTATTACTTTCATTTAAAAGCAGTTGGAGGACTCGGATTGAGTGTTGTATGGCATTGAAGCTCGTTTGGAGGTTTGTTAGCACAGTGTCCAAAGAAGGGCCAGATGTATACAGAATGGTGTCGTCTGCGTAGAGGTGGATCAGAGAATCACCAGCAGCAAGAGCAACATCATTGATATATACAGAGAAAAGAGTCGGCCCGAGAATTGAACCCTGTGGCACCCCCATAGAGACTGCCAGAGGTCCGGACAACAGGCCCTCCGATTTGACACACAGCACTCTATCTGATAAGTAGTTGGTGATCCAGGCGAGGCAGTCATTTGAGAAGCCAAGGCTATTGAGTCTGCCGATAAGAATGCGGTGATTGAAAGAGTCAAAAACCTTGGCCAGGTCAATGAAGACGGCTGCACAGTACTATAAATTCGAAGAATTTAGAAAGGCAGGGCAGGATGGATACAGGTCTATAACAACTCGGATCTAGTGTCACCACCTTTGAAGATGGGGATGACAGCCGCAGCTTTCCTATCTTTGGGGATCTCAGACGATACGAAAGAGAGGTTGAATAGGCTAGTAATAGGGGTTGCAACAATTTCGGTGGATAATTTTAGAAAGAGAGGATCCAGATTGTCCAGCCCAGCTGATTTGTAGGGATCCAGATTTTGCAGCTCTTTCAGAACATCAGCTGTCTGGATTTGGGTGATGGAGAAGCGGGGAAGGGGGCTTGGGCAAGTTGCTGCAGCAGGTGCTCAGATGTTGGCTGGGGTCGGTGTAGCCAGGTGGAAAGCATGGCCAGCCGTAGAAAAATGCGTATTGAATTGATTGATTATCGTAGATTTATCAGTGGTGACAATGTTTCCTATCCTCAGTGCAGTGGGAAGCTGGGAGGAGGTGCTCTATCTTGTCGGAAAATGTTAGTTAGGGTTGGACATTTCTGGATTTTTTGGTGGCCTTCCTAAGCCAGGATTCAGACACGGCTAGGACATCCGGGGTTGGCGGAGTGTGCTAAAGCAGCTAAAGCAGTGAATAAAACAAACTTAGGGAGGAGGCTTCTCATGTTAACATGCATGAAACCAAGGCTTTTACAGTTACAGGCACCATTTAAGCCAGGTGAGGTCACCGCATGTGTGGGGGGTGGAACAAAATGGCTAGGTAAAGCATATTGAGCAGGGCTGGAGGCTCTACAGTGAAATAAGACAATAATCACTAACCAAAACAGCAATAGACAAGGCATATTGGCATTAGGGAGAGGCATGTGTAGCCGAGTGATCATAGGCTCCAGTGAGTAGCTAGGCGAGCTGGAGACACGGCGATTCAGACAGCTAGCGGGCTGGGGATAGCAGGCAAGCAGATGGTCCTTCAGGGGACGTCGCAACGGAAGAGCCTGTTGAAACCCCCTCGGACGGTTACGTCGGCAGACCAGTCGTGATGGATTGGCGGGGCTCTGTGTCGGCAGTAAAAGGGTCCAGGCCAATTGGCAATTTACGTATTGTAGCACAAGAATTGTCTGATGGACCTCTTCAGCTAGCCGGGAAATGGGCGTAGCTTGAGGCTAGCTTCAGGCTAACTGGTGCTTGCTTCGGGACAGAGACATTAGCCAGGAGTAGCCACTCGGATAGCAGCTAGCTAGCTGCGATGATCCGGTGTAAAGGTTCAGAGCTTGCGGTAGGAATCTGGAGATGTGGTAGAGAAAAAGCAGTCTGATATGCTCTGGGTTGATATCGCGCTGTGCAGACTGGTAGGAATTGACCGGGCTGAGGCTGGCTGATGTCCGAGTTAACAGTGAAGACCGCTAGCAGTGGCTAACTGACTACTAGCTAGTTAGATGGCTAGCTTCTGATGGGGGTTCCGGTTCTAAAGTAAAAAAAATAGCAGATCCGTACCACATTGGGTGCGGCGGGTTGCAGGTGAGTATGTTCAGTCCGTAGATTAAAAAAAAATATATAAAAATATATACGAAACATATACGAAGACGGGACATGGGACGGGACAAGACAAACAGACATCCTACTGCTATGCCATCTTCCTACTAGTAGTAGGAAGACCATTGGTCCGAACATGGAGCCTTGAGGAACACCATACTTCTCAATCTCAACTGAGGCTCCACAATCACAGTCTACCTTGTAATGCCAACCAGGGAGGAAAGCAGAAAAAGCATGTTTCAATCACCTAACTACATTCGCCAATCTCTCAGTAATGTAAAGAAACCGGACCAACCAGTTGACTGGCTTGTTCAGTGAAACAGTGATTTTCACAGAGCTTCACTATGCCCCCATGCACTGAAACGGAAGTACTTCCATGACTGTGTTTGACTGTGTAACTGGCATTAAGTGATAAATAATGTAGAGGAAATGAATAATTACTGGAAACCTTTAAGTATCTGCATAAATTAGTAAACACCACTAGGGCTGTGGCAGTCATGACATTTTGTCAGACGGTTATTGTCGTGCAATAGTAAGAAGGATGTAATTGAACTTAGCTGAATGAAATAGAAGGATATTTTTCCCATTACAGAGCGAGTGCGCATATGAAGTGGCTATGTCGAGTGTAAAAGTGATCATTTGAAACAAGTCCTATATGCTAAATTTTGAGTTATTTGGCAACTTTAGTTATGAATGATACAAACCTCAATGTTTTAGAAATCAAAACATATATGATGCGACTATAGGCTATTGATGATTTGACAAAGTCGCAAAAAAAAAAGCTTGCACACTTTTCCTTGCCTCAGGCTGCACAGCTGTTCTCTCATCAAGTGATCCTATTTTCACCCATCAGACTATTTTATTATCCTGTCTTTACAAATATGTCAAATTAGTTTTGATTTAGATTGGCCCATTATCAAATGAGCAGAAACAGGTGGGGGGGATCCGTATGCACGCAAATAGGCTACTTCGGTTTTATAGCGGAGCTGTGCTTTATATGAGCAGCTGAGAAATAAATACAACACTTATTTCACTCGCTGCGAGACAGGTGATATTCCGCCCACACTCTGTATGCCATGGGCTCTCCAACCCTGTTCCTGCCGATACCCTGTACTTTATTTGGGAAACTAAGTGAAATCTGTTCAGGAACATCCATAGGAAACAAAGTTCACTAAACTGTTGACAGCCCCTCTGTGTGCTGAAGAAAGCAATAAAAGGAGAGAGAGGAGGAGATGGAAACGCATAGTGGTGAGATATTCTGTAGCTAAAAGTAGAGGTCGACCGATTATGACTTATCAACGCCGATACCGATACCGATTATTGGAGGACCAAAAAAAGGCGTTACCGATCAATCGGCCAATTTTTTACATTCATTTGTAATAATGACAATTACAACAATACTGAATGAACACTTATTTTAACTTAATATAATACATCAATACAAATCTATTTAGCCTCAAATAAATAATGAAACATGTTCAATTTAGTTTAAATAATGCAAAAACAAAGTGCTGGAGAAGAAAGTAAAAGTGCAACATGTGCCATGTAAAAAAGCTAACGTTTAAGTTCCTTGCTCAGAACATGAGAACATATGAAAGCTGGTGGTTCCTTTTAACATGAGACTTCAATATTCCAAGGTAAGAGGTTTTAGGTTGTAGTTAATATAGTATTTTTAGGACTATTTCTCTCTATACCATTTGTATTCCATATACCTTTGACTATTGGATGTTCTTATAGGCACTTTAGTATTGCCAGTGTAACAGTATAGCTACCGTCCCTCTCCTCGCCCCTACCTGGGCCCCGCTAACTAGCTAGCCATTTCACATCGGTTACACCAGCCTAATCTCGGGAGTTGATAAGCTTGAAGTCATAACAGCGCAATGCTTGAAGCACAGCGAAGAGCTGCTGGCAAAACAAACTAAAGTGCTGTTTGAATGAATGCTTACAAGCCTGCTGCTGCCTACCATCGCTCAGTCAGACTGCTCTATCAAATCATAGACTTAATTATAACATAATAACACACAGAAATATGAGCCTTTGGTCATTAATATGGTCGAATCCGGAAACTATCATTTCGAAAACAAAACATTTATTATTATCGCATATACCCTGACTCTGCGTGCAATGAACGCAAGAGAAGTGACACAATTTCACCTGGTTACAAGATAGTAGCTACTAACAATTGGATACCACGAAATTGGGGAGAAAAATGGGTAAAATTTACACACACACACACACAAAAAAAATATTGCCTGCCAACCTGGATTTCTTTTAGCTGAATATGCAGGTTTAAAAATATATACTTCTGTGTATTGATTTTAAGAAAGGCATTGATGTTTATGGTTAGGTACACATTGGAGCAACGACAGTCCTTTTTCCGCGATCGGCACCACATCGATTATATGCAACGCAGGACACGCTAGATAAACTAGTAATATCATCAACCATGTGTAGTTAACTAGTGATTATGATTAATTGATTGATTGTTTTTTATAAGATAAGTTGAATGCTAGCCAGCAACTTACCTTGGCTTCTTACTGCATTCGCGTAACAGGTAGGCTCCTCGTGGAGTGCAATGAGAGGCAGGTGGTTAGAGCGTTGGACTAGTTAACTGTAAGGTTGCAAGATTGAATCCCCGAGCTGACAAGGTACAAATCTGTCATTCTGCCCCTGAACAAGGCAGTTAACCAACCGTTCCTAGGCCTTCATTTAAAATAAGAATGTGTTCTTAACTGACTTGCCTAGTTAAATAAAGGTGTGAAAAAAAGATTTACACACACACCATTTTTTTGTTGAAAAAATGGCCAAATCGGTGTCTAAAAATACAGATTTCCGATTGTTATGAAAACTTGAAATCGGCCCTAATTAATCGGCCATTCCGATTAATCGGTCGACCTCTAGCTAAAAGGTCATTTGTCACCCAATGAATAATAATTTTTAAAAAGCCCTATTACTAGGCCATTCAAAATCAAAATTCACGACAATTGTTAGCACAATCAATGAACCAACAGCATCGCCTAGGGCTATAAGTTCTCTCCCAGACCCGTGGATAGACATTTTGGAGCGTAGCATAAGGTAACCAGACCACCCAGAATGCATAATGATACACTCAAAGGCGATTACTCGAATGTGTTTAATTCTGCAGTAAAGGCTAGACCGATTATGGACCAAAAGCATCTTCAATCTGTTTAGTTTTGCCATGCGTAATATGCAGAAGGCTATATTGTATAACGGCACAATTATCATTTTGATTCATAAGCTCTAATATGCATATGGATGTTTTGAATGAATCATCACCTTAGAAAGTGCTGTCCATTTCGTTGTTAGGCTTTGAAACAACATCCACAAGGACCATGTTTCACACTCAGTTTCAACCTGCTGCTGAACTCCTTTCTTCAAATTGATCATTACAGTGAGGCGAGTTTTAAAAGCACATGCTGTTTTGATGATAAGTGTTTGATGTGAGTTAGGTACTAAGTGTTTGATGTGACTGTTAGCGAGTTAGGTACTACCACAACATGTCCAGAGTGCATGAGAGGAGATTACGAGTCACGTGGAATTTTACAACGGTCATGACTCATGACTGCCTGTGTGGCGGTTATACGGTAACCGCAACAGCCCTAAACACCACACACAAGTCTATGTGGCGCCAACGGGTGAAATCAGAGTGCTGTGTGTCAACCTGCTCTAACCATAGCGTTCAGCAGCTATCAGGTCATACTCTGTCCAGCTACTAGGCTAATGCACAGCAGCCACGTTGGGAACCAAACTACCAGCTAACGAGGGGCTTTACTGAAACTCTCCAGCTCTAGAAGTTAAACAGATGCCTTTTAGAAGCCTTCTTGTAGATTCCCTGTGCAGTGCAAGTATTGGAGGTGGCGCCCGCATGGTGGTAGAATGCCAGAGGACATGATAATGGAGCTGTCAGTTGTCATTCAGTACTGACTTCACCTGTTTATACATGATGTGTGTCTGTACACACTGGATGGTTCCCAGAGGATAGAACCCACATCAACGCCAACAAAGTAAATCAAACACATATGCACACAAACATGAGGGTATTCACCTAATCCTGACTGGCAGTGAAGCCCTGACCTGGTTCGGGCCCGCATGGCACTAGTAAAGACAGAGGACTCCATAATGACAACTCTGTAGTCCCTGAAATGAACTCATCTTAATTCATGACCAGGGGATTAGTGGTCAGCAGCTGAGCAGACTTATTTGACCCAGAACAGAACAAAGAGTATCGTGGCAACAGAGATGGTCGAGGGTTAGACTGAGGTGCTATGTGTGTGTGTGTGTGTTGTAATTAGAGTACCTCACAGAGGGGAATGCATTAACATTGTGCCTCTCTGCCCCCGTTCCTCACAGTACACCACACGGGCCAGATATCCCCCACGCTTGGCTCGGAAAAGCCATTGTGATGTGCGCAGTTCAGTCCTGGTGTAAGTGTTTACTCCATTGGCTAGTAACCCCTGGAGTCTCTTTTTAAACCAGAATGCCAGACATTCTGCTATGTCTCTGCTATGCTGCTATTAATGACAGATATCTAAAATGACCCAGGCTCCTTTGGTCCCAACTACTACAATGCATCTGTATTTTAAAGTGAAACTCCATCACTTTTCAGCCACATTTTCATTATCTCCAGCACAATACCCGTGTCTATATACGGTGCATTCGGAAGGTATTCAGACGCCTTAACTTTTTCCATATTTTGTAACGTTACAGCCTTATTCTAAAATTGATTAAATTAAATGTTTTTCCTCATCAATCTAAACACAATACCCGATAATGACAGAGTGAAAACAGGTTTTTAGAAATGTTTGCACATTTGTGACCCGATTCAGGAAACTAGGGGTATGTCGCAAGTCACGACTTCCCAGGAGAGCCTTTTGAACATTATTTTTTATTTTTTTTAATCAAAATGCGTTTTTTTGTCAGAAATGCCTTCTCAAATATGTAAACTTTTATGTGGCTTAATATCAAACGTGCATGTCATCTGTAAATACGAATAAAATTGTTAAATTATGAGCCTAGTTGGTTTAGTCAGAGAATCAGCTAAGACCTCAGAAAGAAAACGGTAGAACACAAGTCTGGTTCATCCTGGGAGCCATTTCCAAACACCTGATGGTACCACGTTCACCTGTACAAACAATAGTACGCAAGTATAAACACCATGGGACCACGCAGCCGTCATACCACTCAGGAAGGAGATGCATTCTGTCTCCTAGAGATGAACGTACTTTGGTGTGAAAAGTAAAAATCAATCCCAGAACAACAGCAAAGGACCTTGTGAAGATGCTGGAGGAAACAGGTACAAAAGTATCTATATCCACAGTAAAACGAGTCCTATATCGACATAACCTGAAAGGCCGCTCAACAAGGAAGAAGCTACTGCTCCAAAACCACACCATCCCAACCTTGAAGCACGGGGGTGGCAGCATCATGTTGTGTTGGTGCTTTGCTGCAGGAGGTACTGGTGCACTTCACAAAATAGATGGCATCATGAGGCAGAAAAAGTATGTGGATATATTGAAGCAACATCTCAAGACATCAGTCAGGAAGTTAAAGCTTGGTCACAAATGGGTCTTCCAAATGGACAATGACCCCAAGCATACTTCCAAAGTTGTGGCAAAATGGCTTAAGGACAACAAAGTCAAGGTATTGGAGTGGCCATCACAAAGCCCTGACCTCAATCCCATAGAAAATTTGTGGGCAGAACTGAAAAAGCGTGTGCGAGCAAGGAGGCCTACAAACCTGACTCAGTTACACCAGCTCTGTCAGGAGGAATGGGACAAAATTCACCTAACTTATTGTGGGAAGCTTGTGGAAGGCTTTCACCCAAGTTAAACAATTTAAAGGCAATGCTACCAAATACTAATTGAGTGTATGTAAACTTCTAACCCACTGGGAATATGATGAAAGAAATAAAAGCTAAAATAAATAATTATTCTGACATTTCGCATTCTTAAAATAAATTGGTGATCCGAACTGATCTAAGACAGGGAATTTTTACTAGGATTAAATGTCAGGAATTGTGAAAAACTGAGTTTAAATGTATTTGGCTAAGGTATATGTAAACTTACGACTTCAGCTGTACGTGTATGAAGTGTGTTTAACATTAGTGATGTTTTCTCAGAATGCCATTTCGCATTCCTAGTTATAGCCTAATGTCAGCTAGCTAACATTGAACTTATAGCTATGACAATCCGTTTTGTATTGCTAGTTAAAGCTTGCTGTTAGCTAGCCAGCTGACGTTAGATGGCTGGTTAACTACAGTAGCTAACATTACCTGTGTGAACTGTGTGTAGTGATGTTCTCAGAAGGCCATTTCGTATATATTGTATAATAATGCTAAAATATTTGTATCTGGAATTTGTCTTTCAGCATCAGTAGAACACACCAGTCAGTACAGTAATCAAAACGAGAGCTGGCCCAAGCAAGCAAAGGCAGCAGCGCAGTCATCGACTACATGCACCATTTCTTCACCAGCTACGGAGTTGGGAAAACATGTGGACCTGAATCGTGAAAACTGCAGCGGCCAAAACAAGAACAAGTTTGTGCTCTTCTATTGTGCCTGGTGGACCAGGTACAAGCTCCACAACAATTTGGACCTTCACTTCCTGATCACAGGCCACACCAAGTTTGCCCCTGACTTGTGCTTCAGCCGCATCAAGCAGCGCTTCAGAAAGGCCAGAGTGAACACTTTGTCTGAGATTGCTGGTGTTGTGAAGGACAGCATAGTGACAGGGGTCAACGTTCCACAGCTGGTTGGCCTGGAGGATGGTACGGTGCTTGTGGAATGCTATGGCTGGCAACAACACCTGACTTTATTTGTATGAGGTTATTATTTTCTAAACTTGGGAGGTGAATTGATGTTGTGCAGGGTTGTAATGTATTCAGATTTGTTTTGTTATTCGCTGTTTTACACCTTCGTTGCTCTGGAGCCTGGTGTTGTCGCCAAGGGGCGTTTGGACTGTCGGGACCAGGTTTCAGCTGAAGCGCAACGCTGACATCCTTCCTCCCATAGATGGTCTGCCTGTAAAAGCACCACCTGGACTGGATAAAGCTAGACAAACTATCTTTTTGACAAGATCAGGGAGTTTTTTTGCGACGAAGAGGCTATGGACATCACATGCCCTGCACCAAAGTCAAGGGCAGAACAGAAACAGGTTCTCCGACTATAGATTCCCTTGTTGATGCATGGTTCGGACGGACAAGTTATCAGCACTATCTGCAGTGCCTCTATTCACATGACTCTCTCCTAACACACACGCCATCCGTTGCTGATATTGTTGATATGTGTGGTCGTAACATGATTTTGTGACATTCCACAACAATATCATGTGACCGTATTAAGTGCCCACCACTTAAATATATGTACTGTACATGTGTACCTCACTCAGGTTTCAACTCAGGATGCTTGGCCTTAACTTATGTATGGAACACTATGTGCATGTGTAACAGTATATAAAGTATTCTAATGTACTGGTGTGAAAGCATTTGGGCAGTGACGTAAAGTCCTTAAGGTAAAATACATTAAAGCACTACTTAATAAGTTTACTTTACATTACTTTACTATTCATTTTTTTGGCAACTTTTACTTCACTACATTTGTGAATAAAATAATGTACTTTTTACTCCATACATTTTCCTTGACACCCAAAAGTACTCTTTACATTTTGACAAGAAAAATTTCAATTTCAAACACTTATCAAGAGAACATCCCTGGTCATCATACTGCCTCTGATCTGGCAGACTCACTAAACACAAATGCTTTGTTTGTAAATAATGTCTGAGTGTTGAAGTGTCCTCCCTGGCTATCTCTCAAAAAATAATACAATTGTGCCGTCTGGTTTTCTTAACATAAGGAAGTTGAAATGAAATACTTTTACTTTTACTTTTGATACTTAAATACATTGTGCCCCTGACTATCCGTCAAATGATTTATTTCTTATAATACATTTGTGCCGTCTGGTGTAATATATGGAAATTGAAAGTATTTACACTTTCATGCAAGTATGACAATGTAGTACTTATTCCACCACTGGATGTGGCTGGCGGGTTATAGAATTTCTTTCACATGACCCATCAATTTAGACAAGTGTATCTGGGTAAGCGTCATCTAATATTTATAAAATATTTTTTTTATCTGGACACTTTCTGTTAACCTGGAATGTTTCCTTGTTGTAAGATACTACCACTTTTAGTGTTTAGCACATGACCTCATGTGAATCCTTAAAGAGATAGGTGGGCCTGGCTTAAGAGGGCGTGAACAATGCTGAATGGGTGTAGACAAAGGAGAGCTCTCAAGTAGGTATCAAAACATTCAAAGGCCCTTTTCTCAAAAGTGAGTTTACAAGTGTATAAACTTTCAAAGTAGAATTATTTTCCCATTGTTCCTCAAAAATGCTGTGTATGATACACCATTTTGTAGATCTGAGTCTATTTTTATCCAATGCAATTTTTTTTTTTTTTTAAACGAAATTCAAATGTTGCTACATCAGACAAAATCTAGGTGGTGAGTCACATTTATTAAAAATAAAGAACAGAAATACCGTATTTATATAAGTATTCAGACTCTTTGCTATAAGACTCGAAATTGAGCTCAGGTGCATCCTGTTTCTACAACTTGATTGGAGTCAACCTTTGGTAAATTCAATTGATTGGACATGATTTGGAAAGGCACACACATGTCTATCTATATAAGGTCCCACATTTGACAGTGAATGTCAGAGCAAAAACCAAGCCATGAGGTCAAAGGAATTATCCGTAGAGCTCAGAGACAGGATTGTGTCAAGGCACAGATCTGGGAAATGGTACCAAAGAACACAGTGGCCTCCATCATTCTTAAATGGAAGAAGTTTGGAACCACCAAGGTACAGAGAGATCCTTGATGAAAACCTGCTCCAGTGCGCTCAGGATCTCAGACTGAGGCAAAGGTTCACCTTCCAACAGGACAACGACCCTAAGCACACAGCCAAGACAATACAGGTGTGGCTTTGGGATAAGTCTCTAAATGTTCTTGAGTGGCCCAGCCAGAGCCCGGACTTGAACCCGATCAAACATCTCTGGAGAGACCTGGAAATAGCTGTGCAGCAACGCTACCCATCCAACCTGACAGAGCTTGAGAAGTTCTGCAGAGAAGAATGACTGTTTAATGACTTCCCCAAATAAAGGTGTGCCGAGCTTGTAGCGTCATACCGAAGAAGAATTGAGGCTGTAATCACTGCCAAAGGTGCTTCAACAAAGTACTGAGTAAAGTGTCAGAATAGTTATGTAAATGTGATATTTCATTATTTTGTATTTTTTTATATGCAAAAATACTAAAGACTTGTTTTTTCTTTGTCATTATGGGGTATTGTGTGTAGACTGATTACGGAAAAAAACCTATTTAATCAATTTTAGAATAAGGCTGTAACGTAACAAAATGTGGAAAAAGTCAAGTGGTCTGAATACTTTCCGAATGCACTGTATGTGCGCTTTTCTACATTATGTAGAAAAATATATAAAGTTAAAAAGTTCTACCCGATGACATTTTTAAACACTATAAGATTTGTGGGGAGCAAGAAAATAGCCTCCCTCTGGCTAGAAACTCATTGCAAGTTTTGAAATTCACCATTCTTCTTAGTTTTAATCGTACCCTGAGATGTCACAGAGAAGCATTTAAAAAATATATTTTTAACCACAGATCATAGAATCGTGCCGTTCTCACATACGTAGACACTGGAATGGTGCTGGGGGTAATGAACATGAGGTTGAAAAGCGGCAGAATTGCCTTTTAAACAAAGTCTCATTTATCTTTATAGGCCTACTTGGTTACTGTGTAGCCTATTGATAGACAACTGGTCTTGAGAGAAGAGAGAGCAGGCCCTGACCCAGTCATTCTCTATGGTGATATGTAGGGCTGTACAGTCAGTGTAGATGCCGGGAGTAGTATAGTACAGTACTTACGTTAACTTTGAAGGCTTGAACTGTGTTATCCAGCAGAAGAACATTACAGACCACCTCTGTGTGCTGCCTGTCTTGTGCCAGCTCTGATGCTCGGTCATTGTAGTTACTGCCAGCTGGCAACTGGAAGGGTGAGGTCATTACTGTCCACACTGAGTCTGCAACACAGAGAAAGAAAACAGCAGGGTGAGGGACCTTTTATTATACTGCATTTAAATACATTACATTGCCCCAGAGTGGTGGAGCGGTCTAAGGCACAGCATCTCAGTGCTAGAGGCATCACTACAGACCCTGGTTCGATCCCGGGCTGTATCACAACCCGGCCATGATCGGGAGTCCCATAGGGCGGCGCACAATTGGCCCAGCATCATCCGGGTTAGGGGAGAGTTTGGCTGGGGTAGGAATTTGTTCTTAACTGACTTGCCTAGTTAAATAAAAAATAAAAATTCTGCAATGGCGAATGGTTAGCCTCGTCCTCAACACCAGTAAACCACTTTTTATTTAAACAGTCGGCAATGGCATATTTGAGTAAGTAAGACAACACACTCCTCCTTAAAACTGTGACTGATGCTGAGGATGTCATACTTCATTCTAGTATTGTCTAGAAAGAGATCCCTAGCAGATCCAAGGCCCTTGATCCTTTATGGTCTACGCTCTCACAGTCAGCCTGCAGTACGATGAAAGGATTCAGTGATTCAGTGAGGCATGACCCAGTTCACTACCGCTGGGAGGAAGAGAGCTACACACACTACAGAGGACTTCCCCAGGAGGGTTAGCAGTCTTCACGTCCCTACCAGAGTCCACACACACGCACGCACGCTCGGATGGATGCTGTTAGGCCTAATTCTGAGTTATAAAGTTATAATAACAGGGGGAAAGGTGATACTTATTAAAATCATATTTCACAATCATATCAAATATTAGGGAGACAAGTGACTGCAGAAACATAGAAATAGTTTTAAAACAACTAGGATAGGCTATATCACCTTTGACCTTTTCCCTGCATGACATCATCCATTGACTGCACACAGAAAGGTCCCGAAATAAACCATGGCCACACCAGCAGCAGGGCTTTTGTCAGTGACAATGGTGTTCCTGTGAATGTCACAGTGCAACACACAAAGACACGCTGAGGCGCTGTACGGTGTTGTCACACTGGCCCCATCCCCAGAACGCCCACATGGGTCAATACCATGTCACGGGTCTCAACTTCTCACAGTTAGAGAGAGGTTAAAGCAGGGAGATCAGGGATCAGACGCTTCAAAAACCTACTAGCTATTATTATATCATGTTTATCATTCCCATTATTTAAACATGTTTTTAACAGTTCATATGCACTTTGTCTATGTTTTCCATGTTCTGAATGCTTGAATGAAATGGTCAAACTAGGCCTAAACAATATCTAGGGAGTGGAGCTGTCCTGGCTTGAACCATACCTTATTATCTATTCAAGTGTATTCAGGAAATGACCGTTTTTGTTTACTATCGCTTACCAACAGAAAAAGGCCAAATGTCCCAACGAGTCTCAGGACTAAGGTTATTCCCGGGTGGCGCTGCCACCGAGCTGCCACCGATCCTTTTTCCTTTTCTTTTGTTTATGTCTGTTTATGTTTCTTTATGTCTGTTTTGTGTTTCACCTGGTTTCATTTTGGTTCATTAGCTGTCAGTTAGTTTGGGTTGCGTTTTCTTTAGTTCATGTTTAACAGGTGTTTTTTTCCCTGGACTGTGTCTGAGTGGGGTTTTGTGGCTACTGCTGTAGTCCAGTGTCCTGTGATTTGTGAGCTGGTTTAATAAAACGCCCTGGCAGCATGGCTCTCGACCTTTGCCTCTCCCGAGTCCTTACGGGAGTTGCAGCGATGAGACAAGACTGTAACTACTAACAATTGGATACCACGAAATTGGGGAGAAAAAAGGGTGTAAAAAAAAGAAAGAAAACGACTAAGGTTATTTACAACGTAGGCCCTCCTTTGAACAAAGTTGCAGTCCAAAAACATCACCTACAGTGTGCAGATGTCAACACATGGAACAGTCACAGCAGAATCCTAGTTAACATACTGATCCATAAATACCTACTTTGACCTTTACTGTCTGTCACTGTGTTCGTTTACTGCACTTTCTGTCACTCTAGCATCCAGGACAACCACACAAAGTTGGCAGTGAATGGCCATGGCAGCTAGCCTTGAGTGGAGGGTGGGTCCCATCCAATAGCCATGAACTTGAGGGATGGGAGCAGATAGACTGTGTGTCAGTGTAACCCGCTTCCAACCTGGCTCGCCTGCCAACATCACCCCCCTCCATAACAGAGTCCAAATCATAGGCTGAGTCTATGGGGCTGAGTGACCTTTCAGTAATAGAGCCACAGCTCTGAATTGCTGGAGCTGGGTGGAGAGACCAGACAGACACCATGCCAAATGCAGAGGAGCTAGCCTACCTTGAATCCCAATGCAACTCCTAGGCCCTAGACCGAAGTTAGTAACCTAACTCCTGAATAAAGTAGGATACATATTGCTTTACAGATCCTTCAGGTGATATATTGGCCTACCGTTGTCTTTAGTGTTTTCACACCAAGTTCAACAGGACAGCATTACCTATCTGATACAGTAATCACTATGGGTTATAAAACAGAAATCAGAGACAATTACAACAATACTGAATGAACACTTATTTTAACTTAATATAATACATCAATAAAATCAATTTAGCCTCAAATAAATAATGAAACATGTTCAATTTGGTTTAAATAATGCAAAAACAAAGTGTTGGAGAAGAAAGTAAAAGTGCAATATGTGCCATGTAAGAAAGCTAACGTTTAAGTTCCTTGCTCAGAACATGAGAACATATGAAAGCTGGTGGTTCCTTTTAACATGAGTCTTCAATATTCCCAGGTAAGACGTTTTAGGTTGTAGTTATTATAGGAATTATAGGACTATTTCTCTCTATACCATTTGTATTTCATTAAACTTTGAGAATTGGATGTTCTTATAGGCACTTTAGTATTGCCAGTGTAACAGTATAGCTTCTGTCCCTCTCCTCGAACCAGGAACACAACGAAAACAGCCACCCTCGAAGCAGCGTTACCCATGCAGAGCAAGGGGAACAACTACTCCAAGTCTCAGAGTGAGTGATGTTTGAAATGCTATTAGTGCGCACCCCGCTAACCAGCTAGCCATTTCACCTCGGTTACACCAGCCTCATCTCGGGAGTTGATAGGCTTGACGCACAACGAAGAGCTGCTGGCAAAACGCACGAAAGTGCTGTTTGAATGAATGCTTACGAGCCTGCTGCTGCCTACCACCGCTCAGGCAGACTGATCTATCAAATCATAGACTTAGTTATAACATAATAACACACAGAAATATGAGCTTAGGTCATTAATATGGTCGATTCCGGAAACTATAATTTTGAAAACAAGACGTTTATTCTTTCAGTGAAATACGGAACCATTCCGTATTTTATCTAACGGGTGGCATCCATAAGTCTAAATATTCTTGTTACATTGAACAACCTTCAATGTTATGTCATAATTACGTAAAATTCTGGCAAATTAGGCGGCCCAAACTGTTGCATATACACTGACTGCAGCATTGCTTGCTGTTTGGGGTTTTAGGCTGGGTTTCTGTACAGCACTTTGAGATATCAGCTGATGTACGAAGGGCTATATAAATACATTTGATTTGATTTTGATTTGATTTGAAGAGAAGTGACACAATTTCACCTGGTTAATATTGCCTGCTAACCTGGATTTCTTTTAGCTAAATATGCAGGTTTAAAAATAAATACTTCTGTGTATTGATTTTAAGAAAGGCAATGATGTTCATGGTTGGGTACACATTGGAGCAACGATACGCACCACATCGATTATATGCAATGCAGGACACACTAGATAAACTAGTAATATCATCAACCATGTGTATTTAACTAGTGATTATGATTGATTGTTTTTTATAAGATAAGTTTAATGCTAGCTAGCAACTTAACTTGGCTTAATGCATTTACGTAACAGGCAGTCAGTCTCCTTGTGGAGTGCAACGAGAGGCAGGTGGTTATAGCGTTGGACTAGTTAACTATAAGTTTGCAAGATTGGATCCCCCGAGCTGACAAGGTGAAAATCTGTCGTTCTGCCCCTGAACGAGGCAGTTAACCCACCGTTCCTAGGCCGTCATTGAAAATAAGACTTGCCTAGTTAAATAAAGATTACATAAATGTGTAAAAAATAATAATAATCGGCCAAATTGGTGTCCAAAAATAGAGATTTCCGATTGTTATGAAAACTTGAAATCGGCCCTAATTAATCGGCCATTCCGATTAATCGGTCGACCTCTATAATAAACACTCATTTTCGTTTCAACACGTTTTGCTACAATGTGGCCTACTGAACACAACCCAGATAGGTTATGTTCCACACACAAAGGGAGTTCCCCTTCCTCTCAGATCTTCCACTCTGCAGACCTCAGTCACCACAGATGTATCCCAAATGGCACCCTATTCACCATAGGGCTCTGGTCAAAAGTAGTGCACTATGTAGGGAATAGGATGCCATTTGGTGGGCTGCCATCATTAGATCAACTGTGGAGCGCCACACATGCATCACAGATCACACACTCATGCGTGACACTAGAGAGCGTATGCACTCTTTTTTTTCTCTCTTTCCACTATTCTCAGTTTTTTCCGTGCGTGGTCTAGCAAGCCTTCTTGGCTTTGTGAGGCTAAAGCCAACAGTAGCTAACAAGCCATTTAACCCTGGGCACAAATCTAAACAACATTGTTCATGACACAAGAGATTTACTCTGAAAAGGCTTTTGGGTCGCAAATTAAAATCACCTGCACTCCTGTGCAACATAGGCTAACAATTATGTCCACACAGAATTGTGCATAATGATGAACAACCTAACAAACACAATTACTTTGATTGCTGTGAGCTCGAGGTTAGAGAACTTTGCCATTGATAAAACCCCATTCTCATTCTCCCGGATTCCTTCCTTCCTGCCTCTCTCTCCCATTCTTAAAGCTCCAGAGGTGTTTGTTACTATCGATCTCATTCATTCTAATATTTAGCCCCAGCAGCAGTGTAGCTACTTACTCACCACCCCCAACCACGGAGGTGGGGACACTACAGTGTAGACCCCCTAGTGACTCATCCTGTTTTAGAGCTTCATGAGCACATATGTGTTTTATGTCATTTACCACACACTTTTCCGTTGTCTGCAGCACCCACCCCCCTTCTCCCCCAACAAATCCCATGTACTCCATCACTCTCATTCACTGCACTGTCAAAACCCTTGCACTAGACAACAACTGACCCAGTCTCTAAAAGTGTAAGGCTGCTTTAGACAGACAGAGAGAGAGAGATGGAGAGACAGAGGATACAATCATCCTCTCCTTTCTACTCTTTCTCTTGATTTTCCACTATAGCCCTGCAGCTCTTGATCAGAGAGAGAGAGAGAGAGAGAGAGAGAGAGAGAGAGAGAGACAGTTGAGATTGTGTGATAGCAAATGGCTGCTCCTCTAGCTCTATATTCCACTATGGTCAGCAAAGGAGGCAGAGAAGGAAATATCATGATGACATCACTGGGGAATCTATAGATTCCAGGGACAATGCCATTTCGGAGAAGCACTATTCACTCAGTCTTTCTTTGTAACAGCAGGTAGATTTAAAAGCTGAGTGTTTCTATTAAGTCATTCAGTGCACTAGACTAGAGCTTCCATATTTCTTGTGATAGGAACCGAGCACTGGATCTTGCATCCAGCAGCATGAATACAACATGAATACGTGTCATAAATGCATTATTACAGGCAAACAGGACTTGTATGAAATCCGAGTGGAGTTTATTATGTCAACCAGCTAAACCAGTGTGTAGCCTACCTGTAATTAGAATCAGTGGGGTCTCTCTGTGTACTGATTCAAGAAACAGGTTAATCCATCTATTGACCCAGACATATATTTAGCCTCTACCTTCTCCCCTGGCCTACACTCCCTCCCTCTCCCAAAACCTGCCATGGGTTAGAAATGCACACTCTATTCTGTTCTGTTTCATTCTATTCTAGTTAACTGTAGCCCATATGGCTGTCAACTGGCATATGACAGGGGAAAAAGAACAACACATTGATGTTAGTTAGCTAGAAAGCCAACCACCAGGCCATCAAATAGTTGTCACTGTCACTAAGACTAGCATCAGCTAACGTAGAGGTGTAGCTATACTGTCTCTGGATAGATTAACATCTAGTTAGCTAACTTGCTACAACAGCTGTGCTATGCAAGCTAGCAAGCTAACCATGGCATGACGTTATTATTATGCAGGTTGCTTAACGTTACCTTCATAAACTGCGCCGGTAGAGTCCAGGTTTTGAGGGATAAAATCAAGAACACAGCAATAAGTGGGCGATGTGGTGCAATTCAACCGCTGCAGATCCACAGAAACCTCCTCATCCTTCGCAGCAGCATACACTCGCTACGGCCGCACAGGTTCGTTTCGGCCGCACAGGTTCGTTTCTTTTCAGCACCACAGCGATGATGGACCCAGGCAAACGTCAATACAGGACGCAACCATTGTAATGCGAGCAAGGCAAGCACGAGCAGGTAGGTATGACCACACAAAAACAGAACTTCCTTTCCGCGGTCCCCAAACTGCAGTTTAAATTCAAATACAACCTCGTTTGAAGACGTTGATCATTTAAACCGTGCAGCATAAACCATGGGGCAGCAACGAAATATGGCGTAAACTCCACAACAGATTTTTTTTTGAACGGGGGTGATGTCTGTCAAACTAGTAGGCGTGGCATTTGAGGCGCAGGTTTCACAACACGCACGCGCGTGCTGCCTACATTGTCAGAAATGGGAAAAATATCAAATATTAATACTATTATTATTATTATTATTAGAGTGTACGTAACTTCAAATATTTTTTTCCATAAAGGTAGTTTGTGCGTGATATATTAAACGCTTATTAAACATTTATCTACCTTTGCAAATAAATATCCCATACTCCCATCTTGTGGCTAATTCTATGTTCATGCCACTTCTATTTGAGATGAATGGTAATAACTGGTATATCGTATATAGTTTCAAAATGAAATGCAGAAACTCTGATATTGTACATCCTCATCTAGAGCTGCCCACTTGTAGGTAAATCGTAAGTAACATTAAGGTGTTGCCTACTTAAAATTATTCATGGAGAGTTTGTAAGTTGTTAATAAATGGTTCTTTATTCGTTTTTGTAGATAGTTTATAGATACTTTGTAAATAAGCAATAGGCTATACATTGGTTGAAAATTACTTACATTATTTTTATATGATCACATCTGGATTTGAGACATTGTGGAATGCTCCATTTCTACATCAGGGGGCTCCTGTTCAAATATTGTTTTACTTATCCTCCAAAACTGGCAGGCTAAAAAACATAACACATTGAAGTCAATAATTTAAGCACTTAAATTAAGCCCGACAAAACTCTAAATGTGACCTATAATCATTAAAATAATGGCTTATTTGCTCAAAAAATAAGAAATGTTGACCCCCCTTCTCCCGCTTGGAGCAAACCTATCGTATCAGCTGTTGCAACGCAAAGTAACTGTTACATTTTTTGTGGCAGATGCTGGCTTTTCCAGCAGCTGTGATATGAAATTGATTGGATAGAAATGTACAGATCTGAATGAAGTCAGCTTTACAACATGAGAAGGCAAGAAATGTGACTTCATGCAGGCGACTTTACAGTAAATATATTGGGGTAAGCTTTTTTTATTTAATCGGCTACGACAGATTGCGTTGCTTTGAGATGTCTGGTATTTTCAGATGTAAAGTCACAACTAGCTGTATCCTACTGAAATGTGTGTGAAAGTTAAATTATACCTTGGCGTAATATGGAATGGCGAGGCATTTTACAATACGGGATCCCACTTTAACTGGTTATGCCTAAGCAAATAATTGTTCAACTTTGTTATTGGGTCGAAAATGACAATAAAAACTAAAGTGTTCAGTGAGGTTATGGGATTTATGAGTCACAGATCTGACTGATCACAAATGAGGTGAATGTGTGCGCGAAATGTGTCTGAGAAATAAGGAATCACCCACGTCAGACTACATACATTAGTCCTCTTGATCAACATGTTGTGCTCTGTAGGTAGGCCTACATAATATTCCATTAGAACAGCATTTGATGACATATAACTGAAAAAGAACTTAACGGCCTATCTTGAATACTTTGGAAAAAAACAACAACAGTATTTTCATAATGACCCTAGAGCAGGGATCATCAACTAGATTCAGCCGTGGGCCGATGTTTTTCTTTAGCGGGTGGGTGGGGGGCTGGAACATAATTGCAAATAATTTGTAGACATTTGTTGTTCTCTGAACACTTTGGGGGACAAATTTGGCCCACAGGCCGCCAGTTGGGGAACCCTGCCCTAGAGAATATGATACCCCTTGGAACCCAAAGAAGTACCCTACAGAATAGGGTCTCCCCCAGCCCTCAGGTTTGACTGAGAATTGTTTGAGTTGGTCGGCCCTTGGCCCATTCTCTGGCTACAACATTGTTCTGGAGGGCCTGTAAGTTCCACGGGCATCTGGGTCCCTTTCCTGCTTTGGCCAGGGACACAGGCTACAGTATCCACTGAGAAAGGAAACCATCCACGTCCCGCCATTGTTGACTGCAGGAAGGAAGAACTCTCTGTGTGACCTCATCCTGTTAGGCCAGTGCCATTGTATGGAGCTGCAGGCTGGGTTTGCTTACTCATGGCGTGTGTGTGTGGGTGATTCCCTGACTTAAGTATGTCAGTGAAGATCCAGCAGACGAAGGATAGACTGCTACAGTACAGACCTCAGCCTTGTTTGAGTGATTGATATTTGCAGTGAGAAGGTGTGGGTATTCCAACATAAGAATGATACTGTTTTATGCCCAGTGAGTAAGCGACTATATAAGGAATGGAAGATAAAACACTAGGATTACCATGTTTTCTATGCATTGCAGTGAAAAAGAAGGATCTCTGCTTTTATAATATTCATTTAAGATGTATTCTATTACCACACTATTACCTGTGGCATTTCATTTGTGATTTTTGTCAGGTATTTTTGTCCAGAGCAAGAGAGGGCCAAAAAGCCCATTCTAAATGGCATCAGTTTAGACATACACCATCTTCTCTCTTCCCTCTGTGTTCCAGGTATAGCATGGCTGTCACTATGGCAACGAGCGCTGTTCCCAGCGACAATCTCCCCACGTATAAGCTGGTCGTGGTGGGGGATGGGGGAGTGGGGAAGAGTGCTCTCACCATTCAGTTCTTTCAGAATATCTTTGTCCCTGATTACGACCCCACCATCGAGGACTCCTACCTCAAACACACTGAGATTGATGCCCAGTGGGCCATATTGGACGGTAAATGGATTTATAGATAGCACATACATTACAAATAAGAAGCCCAACCTCTTAACCTGGCCAAAGTACTATATCGTTTTCCCCGAAATAATCTTTCCAGTGTACTGAAGAACAAGATGGAATGTTCTGTTATAAGGAGAAAAAGGGATCATGTTATTGTGCAGCCATTGTTAGATGTGAGGGATCAGCACACAGCTACACATATTTATGAATAACCAGGATCATTCATAATACTGTTCTCAGTGTAGATGTTATATGTGGGACCTGTCTGATCGTGTTTGTCTCTGCAGTTCTGGATACAGCAGGCCAAGAGGAGTTCAGTGCTATGAGGGAACAGTACATGAGGACCGGGGACGGGTTCCTCATCGTGTTCTCTGTCACAGACAAGGCCAGCTTTGAACATGTGGACCGCTTCCATCAACTCATCCTCAGGGTGAAGGACCGGTGGGATTTACTACTTAACTTCCCACTGGTGGCCGTGGCCAGGACAAGGGGATCAGGGGAGGGAGATGGATAGTAAACACAGTGTGAGTGAATGCGTGAACTTTACATATACTGTATATCATCTACAGATATTGTTTTGATCTCCATACTAAATTCAGAGCTTTTTACATTTACAGATAGCTTACATTGAAACAAGTGCTAAGGACCCAGCCATGAATGTTGACAAGGCATTCCACGAGTTAGTTAGGGTAATCAGGTATGTTGCCGCCACAGATTATTTAGAGAAGGTTTAATACAAATGCTATGAGTCTCTCTCTCTCTCTCTCTCTCTCTCTCTCTCTCTCTCTCTCTCTCTCTCTCTCTCTCTCTCTCTCTCTCTCTCTCTCTCTCTCTCTCTCTCTCTCTCTCTCTCTCTCTCTCTCTCTCTCTCTCTCTCTCTCTCTCTCTCTCTCTCTCTCTCTCTCTCTCTCTCTCTCTCTCTCTCTCTCTCTCTCTCTCTCTCTCTCTCTCTCTCTCTCTCTCTCTCTCTCTCTCTCTCTCTCTCTCTCTCTCTCTCTCTCTCTCTCTCTCTCTCTCTCTCTCTCTCACACACACACACACACACACACCCAGGCAACAGATTCCAGAGAGGAGCCAGAAGAAGAAGAGGAAAACCAAGTGGCGGGCCGACAGGTCCACTGTCTCCCACCGACTGCACTGCACCCTCTACCCTGGCACATGAGTTAGGTAGTAGGGAGTTGCCCAGACATGGGATGTGACTGACTCGCCCTAAAAGGACCAGTGGAATAATTTACAGCTCTTCTGGGGATGTGCACTAACTTACTCAACAACATGGAGATAAAGTGGCATCACTTTAGCATTACTGCCTTTATCTACCAATGAAGCTCTTTGACAGAGAAACTGGACATATGGGCTCACAAAGATAATCTGTAAATAATTAGACATACTGTAAGTTTTACTAAGAGGTAGGCCTTTAAACATTGTTTTACCAAGAGGTAGGCCTTTAAACATTGTTTTACCAAGAGGTAGGCCTTTAAACATGGTTTTACCAAGAGGTAGGCCTTTAAACATTGTTTTACCAAGAGGTAGGCCTTTAAACATTGTTTTACCAAGAGGTAGGCCTTTAAACATGGTTTTACTAAGAGGTAGGCCTTTAAACATGGTTTTACTAAGAGGTAGGCCTTTAAACATGGTTTTACCCAGAGGTAGGCCTTTAAACATTGTTTTACCAAGAGGTAGGCCTTTAAACATTGTTTTACCAAGAGGTAGGCCTTTAAACATTGTTTTACTAAGAGGTAGGCCTTTAAACATTGTTTTACCAAGAGTTAGGCCTTTAAACATCGTTTTACCAAGAGGTAGGCCTTTAAACATCGTTTTACCAAGAGGTAGGCCTTTAAACATTGTTTTACCAAGAGGTAGGCCTTTAAACATTGTTTTACCAAGAGGTAGGCCTTTAAACATTGTTTTACCAAGAGGTAGGCCTTTAAACATTGTTTTACTAAGAGGTAGGCCTTTAAACATTGTTTTACTAAGAGGTAGGCCTTTAAACATGGTTTTACTAAGAGGTAGGCCTTTAAACATTGTTTTACTAAGAGGTAGGCCTTTAAACATTGTTTTACTAAGAGGTAGGCCTTTAAACATGGTTTTACTAAGAGGTAGGCCTTTAAACATTGTTTTACTAAGAGGTAGGCCTTTAAACATTGTTTTACCAAGAGGTAGGCCTTTAAACATTGTTTTACCAAGAGGTAGGCGTATAAACATTGTTTTACCAAGAGGTAGGCCTTTAAACATCGTTTTACCCAGAGGTAGGCGTTTAAACATTGTTTTACCAAGAGGTAGGCCTTTAAACATCATTTTACCCAGAGGTAGGCCTTTAAACATGGTTTTACCCAGAGGTAGGCCTTTAAACATCGTTTTACCCAGAGGTAAGCGATTAAACATTGTTTTACTAAGAGATAGGCCTTTAAAACTTGGTCCATGTTTTCATTAAGATGGAGGCCATTGAGTAAAGCACTGGAAAGAGGGAGGAAACAGAGAGCTTTCCCCAGCGAGGGGGACTATAGTAGATAGGGGAGTGAGAGGAGGGGAGAGGATGTATCTGTTTGCGTTGGAATCAGTGGGCCTGTCAGACAACAGAGAGAAGAAGGGAAAGTGAGGAAAGAGATACAGAAAGAGAGAAAGAGAGATTCCAAATGCATAGCAGCTGGCAAAGGGACTCCAGACATTGTGTCAAAGCCTGGGAGGCAGCCAATGTGTAGCCCCATAGCTTATACAGGGAGAATGTCTTTATAATCTCTGAACAAGACTGTTATATAACTGCATTGTAGATTATTGAACGCACCAAATGTCTTATTTGAATGTACATTTATGAACCTTGACAATTTTGACTTATCAGTGCTCACTGGATGTAGTTGTTTACTTCTCAAAACACTTTAAACACACAATTGTGGTGTGTGTGTGTTTGTGTGTGCATGAGTGCCCTGGATATGTTGTGGCCTAGACGATGAAATCAAATTTTCACATTTGAATATTAGTTTGCTTTTCTACTATTTATTCACTATTTATTTTACATAAGTAATTTATAGCTGTGTTATCATTAGTACATGGCTACTCCAGAGAGCACAAAGCACAGAGCTTAACTAAGAAATTGAAGGAAGAAAACATTTGTAAGCAAAGTAATAAATGTGTGTTAATACATTTTGTGTTCTATTATATGTTTTTTCACATCCCGGGTAAACTGGTTTTGTCTGGATAAAACCATAATTATGACACAGAAGACTGTCTGTCTCTGTCATTCTCAGTGAATATTAGTGTGTTGATGGTGCCCTCCAGTGGATATAAATGTAATTGCAAGAATGGAACAACATTTAGCATGATTGTACATTTGGCCCTTTGCTTTGGGGATATGCAGTGCATTCAGAAAATATTCACAACCCTTGACTTTTTCCACATTTTGTTGTGATGCAGTCTGACTTTAAAAGTGATTAAGTTGAGATTTTGTGTCCCTGGCCTACACACAAGACCCCATAATTTTAAAATGGAATCACGTTTTTCAAAATGTTTATAAATGATTTAAAAATGAAAAGCTGAAATGTCATCTTTCCATTTGAGTCAATAAGTATTCAACCCCTTTGTTGTTGAAAGCCTAAATAAGCTCAGGAGTACAAATTAGCTTAACAAGTCACATAAGTTGCATGGACTCACTGTGTGCAATAGTATTGTTTAACATGATTTTTGAAAGACTACCTCGTCTCTGTACCCCACACATACAGTGAATTCTAAACACAGATTCAAACACAAAGACCAGTGAGGTTTTCCAATGCCCCGCAAAGAAGGGCACCTATTGGTAGATGGGGAAAAAAAAACAAAAAAAAAAGCAGACATTGAATGTCCCTTTGAGCATGGTGAAGTTATAATTACACTTTGGATGGTGTATCAATACACCAAGTCACTTCCAAGTCCGGCTCCAGGCGTAAGTCACTTATGTGTGTTTTTTTTGGAACTCAGTCGGGGTCTGAACTTATTGTTGCGAGTTAGAATAGTAGAATACACAAGGTGCAAGTTCAAAATATTGTTTTGTCTGTCACTGACAGTCACTCAATTAGCCATGTAAGCTAACAATTTTTAGATTGCTAAGTTTGACTGGCCAGTTATCTAAACTTGGGGCATGTTTGTAGAAATGCAGTAAATTAGCTTTAAAACTGCAAATAATTCTGTCTGCCACATGGCAAAATGAGTAGAATTGCATAGAACGTGTTATAAAATTTCAAAATTTTCTCTCCACTGCATGGCAAAAGTGTAGAACTGCAGAAAACTTTCTTTAAAATGGCAAAAATGTCTCTGTGCCCCATGGCAGATGTGTACAACTGCATGAAATGTGTTATTTATTTATTTTATTTAACCTTTATTTAACCAGGTAGGCTAGTTGAGAACAAGTTCTCATTTACAACTGCGACCTGGCCAAGATAAAGCAAAGCAGTGCGACACAAACAACAACACAGAGTTACACATGGAATAAACAAACATACAGTCAATAACACAATAGAAAAAGTCTATATGCAGTGTGTGCAAATGAGGTAGGATAAGGGAGGTAAGACAATAAATAGGCCACAGTGGCAAAATAATTACAATATAGCAATTAAACACTGGAGTGATATGGGGATGAGGTAGTTGGATGGGCTATTTACAGATGAGCTATTTACAGGTGCTGTGAGCTGCTCTGACAGCTGGTGCTTAAAGCTAGTGAAGCAGATATGAGTCTCCAGCTGCAGTGATTATTGCAGTTCGTGCCAGTCATTGGCAGCAGAGAACTGTAAGGAAAGGCGACCAAAGGAGGAATTGGCTTTGGAGGTGACCCGTGAAATAAACCTGCTGGAGCGCGTGCTATGGGTGGGTGCTCCAGCAAATAAAATGTGCTGTTTTTAAAAAAATCTCTGCCCCATGGCAAAATTATTAGAATTGCAGGTAATTTGCTTTAAAGGGCAACTTTTCAACCTCATTTGCATTTTAGGGTTAGGGTTAGCACAATACCGGTGTCAACATATGTGAAATTGGCTTATTTCTAAGTTTTGTAGAATTAAATATAAAGTTGAAATGTTCTACCCGATGACATCATCAAAAGGTTAAAAAAAATGAAGCAATATGAGATTCAAGGTGATGTGGGGAGCAAGAAAATACCCTACCTTGAGCTAGATACTCGTTCAGGTGTCACGAATCCCTCCGGAACTTTCATCACGCACACCTGTCCCTTATTCTCACCGATTAGTATTTGAATATATGTTCCCTTTGGTTTCCATGGTCTTGTCGATTATTGTTACTATGTCCGCTGGTGCGTGTGTGTACCTGTGCTGTGTGTGTACCTGTGCTGTGTGTGTACCTGTGCTGTGTGTTTTGGCTTTCGTGCCCTTGTGGATTGCGCAGATGATTACAGGTCTCGTCCTGTGGGTTAATCATTGTACGCGTCAAGGTACTCCTCACTCTTTTGTTTGGGTTTCAACCCTGTGTTTTTATTACGTGTTTGTTTGGTCTTCGTCGCCGTGCCCTTACACGGCACTCTGTAATTTGGGATTAATAAAAAACCCTATTACACATTCCTGCGCCTGTCTCCCGACTCTCTTCATACTACCATGTGATGTCACAGAGAAGCATTTGTTTTAGGACATTATCTTTTTAACCACAGATCATAGACGCACACTGTTTCACATTCACTGCCTTTATTTTTCCCCCTCATTAATCTACACACAATACCACATAATGACAAAGCGAAAACGGGTTTATTGAATTTTTTTGCTTATTTCTTAAAAATAAAATATACATTTACATCAGTATTCAGACCCTTTATTCAGTACTTTGTTGAAGCACCTTGCACAGTGATTACAGCCTTGATTCTTCTTGGGTATGACGCTACAAGCTTGGCACACCTGTATTTAGGGAGTTTCTCCCATTCTTCTCTGCAGATCCTCTCAACCTTTGTCAGGTTGGATGGGGAGTGTTGCTGCACAGCTATTTTCAGGTCTCTCCAGAGATGATTGATATCCGGGCTCTTACTGGGCCACTCAAGGACATTCATAGACTTGTCCCGAAGCCACACCTGCATTGTCTTGGCTGTGTGCTTAGGGTCGTTGTCCTGTTGGAAGGTGAACCTTCGTTCCTGTCTGAGGTCCTGAGCCCTCTGGAGCATGTTTTCAACAAGGATCTATTTGTACTTTGCTCTGTTCATCTTTGCCTCGATCCTGACTAGTCTCCCAGACCCTGCTGCTGAAAAACATCCCCACAGCTTTACCATAGGGATGGTGCCAGGTTTCCTCCAGACGTGACGAATGGCATTGAGGCCAGAGAGTCCAATCTTGGTTTCATCAGACCAGAGAATCTTGTTTCTCATGGTCTGAGAGTCTTTAGGTGCCTTTTGGCAAAAACCAAGTCGACTGTCATGTGCAAACAAACTCATTTTACTGAGGAGTGGCTTCCGTCTGGTCACCATAAAGGCCTGATTGGTGCAGTGCTGCAGAGATGGTTGTCCTTCTGGAAGGTTCTCCTATCTCCACAGAGGAACCATCAGGTTCTTGGTCACCTCCCTGAGGTGCTGCAGACATTTTTTGCTACCCTTCCCTAGATTTGTGCCTCGACAAAATCCTGTCTCAAAGCTCTACGGACATTCCTTCTATGTCATGGCTTGGTTTTTGCTCTGACATGCACTGTCAACTGTGGGAACTTATATAGACAGTTGTGTGCCTTCCCAAATCATGTACAATCAATTGAATTTACCACAGGTGGACTCGAATCAAGTTGTAGAAACATCTAAATAAGGTATTTCTGTTTTTTTATTTTTAATACATTTGCAAAAATGTCTAAAAACCTGTTTTTGCTTTGTCATTATGGGGTATTGTGTGTAGATTGTGAAGGATTTTTAAAAATTCATTTTAGAATAAGGCTGTAACTTAACAAAATGTGGAAAAAGTCAAGGGCTCTGAATACTTTCTGAAGGCACTGTATGTAGACACTGGTTTGTTGCTGAAAATGATGAATAAGAGGTTAATTTCCCTTTAAAAGTCTCCATATGGGTAGAATTGAAGGAAATGTGCTTTAAAAATGCAAAATGTATCTCTGCCAAATTGCAAAATTAGCAGAATTGTTTGAAATCTGTTATAAAATTGCTACATTTTCTCTCCACCCCATGACAAAATGTGTAGCACTGCAGAAAATGTGTTTTAAAACTGCAACATTTTCTGTACGTCTCATGACAAAACGGGTAGAATTGCAAATTAACTTTAAAACGTAAATTCTTCTCTCTGCTGTCAAGAGGGGGGGGGGGGGGGGCGCTACTAAAACATTTTGCCCTCTTGGTGACGGGGCCCCTCAACCAAATCTCGCTTAGGGCCCAAAAAAGCTATATCCAGCCCTGGTCACTACAAAGACAGGTGTCCTTCCTAACACGATACCAACCTAAATGACAGAGTGAATAGATGAAAGCCTGTTTAGAATAAAACATATTTCAAATCATGCATCCTGTTAGCAATAAGGCACTAAATTAAACCTGCAAAAAATGTGGCAAAGAAGTTAACTTTATGTCCTGAATACAAAGTGTTATGTTTGGGACAAATCCAACACAACACATCACTGAATAACACTCATATTTTCAAGCATGGTGGTGGCTGCAACAGGTTATCGGTATGCTTGTCTTTGGCAAGGACTATTGAGTTTTTAAGTGTAAAAATAAACGTAATAGAGCCAAGCACAGGCTAAATCCTAGAGGAAAACCTGGTTCAGTTTGCTTTTCAACAGACCATGGGGAGACAAATTCACCTTTCAGCAGGACAAAAACATAAAACACAAGGCCAAATATACACTGCAGTTGCTTACCAAGACAACATTGAATGTTGCTGAGTTGCCTAGTTACAGTTTTGACTAGAAAATCTATGCTTGAAGAATTTTTTAAAGTATAATGTGCAGATATTGTACAATCCAGGTGTGCAAAGCTCTTAGAGACTTACCCAGAAAGACTCACAGCTGTAATCGTTGCCAACAGTGATTCTAACTTGTATTGAATCAGGGCTGTGAATATTTATGTAAATGAGATATTTCTGTATTTCATTTTCAATAAATGTGCAAACATTTCTGAAAACATGTTTTCATTTTTTGTTATGGGGAATTGTGTGTAGATGGGTAATGAAAAAAAGAAGATTTAAACCATTTTCAATTTAAGGGGTATGAATACTTTCTGAAAGCACTGTATCCCACAGAAAGCTAAGTATTGAAATAACCAAATCTAGTTTACGTAATGATTTAGAGACTGAAAATATTCTGAATATACAGTGGGGCAAAAAAGTATTTAGTCAGACACCAATTGTGCAAGTTCTCCCACTTAAAAAGATGAGTGAGGCCTGTAATTTTCATCATAGGTACACTTAAACTATGACAGACAAAATGAGAAAAAAAAATCCAGAAAATCACATTGTAGGATTTTTAATGAATTTATTTGCAAATTATTGTGGAAAATAAGTATTTGGTCAATAACAAAAGTTTATCTCAATACTTTGTTATATACCCTTTGTTGGCAATGACAGAGGTCAAACGTTTTCTGTAAGTCTTCACAAGGTTTTCACACACTGTTGCTGGTATTTCGGCCCATTCCTCCATGCAGATCTCCTCTAGAGCAGTGATGTTTTGGGGCTGTTGCTGGGCAACACAGACTTTCATATCCCTCCAAAGATGTTCTATGGGGTTGAGATCTGGAGACTGGCTAGGCCACTCCAGGACCTTGAAATGCTTCTTACGAAGCCACTCCTTCGTTGCCCGGGCAGTGTGTTTGGGATCATTGTCATGCTGAAAGACCCAGCCACGTTTCATCTTCAATGCCCTTGCTGATGGTAGGCTTTGTTACTTTGGTCCCAGCTCTCTGCAGGTCATTCACTAGGTCCCCCCGTGTGGTTCTGGGATTTTTGCTCACCATTCTTGTGATCATTTTGACCCCACGGGGTGAGATCTTGCGTGGAGCCCCAGATCGAGGGAGATTATCAGTGGTCTTGTATGTCTTCCATTTCCTAATAATTGCTCCCACAGTTGATTTCTTCAAACCAAGCTGCTTACCTATTGCAGATTCAGTCTTCCCAGCCTGGTGCAGGTCTACAATTTTGTTTCTGGTGTCCTTTGACAGCTCTTTGGTCTTGGTCATAGTGGAGTTTGGAGTGTGACTGTTTGAGGTTGTGGACAGGTGTCTTTTATACTGATATCAAGTTCAAACAGGTGCCATTAATACAGGTAACGAGTGGAGGACAGAGGAGCCTCTTAAAGAAGAAGTTACAGGTCTGTGAGAGCCAGAAATCTTGCTTGTTTGTAGGTGACCAAATACTTATTTTCCACCATAATTTGCAAATAAATTCATTAAAAATCCTACAATGTGATTTTCTGTATTTTCTTTCTAATTTTGTCTGTCATAGTTGAAGTGTACCTATGATGAAAATTACAGGCCTCTCATCTTTTTAAGTGGGAGAACTTGCACAATTGGTGGCTGACTAAATACATTTTTGCCCCACTGTATCTAATCAGATTTATGTAGCCCTTTTTCTAAGCATGTAGCATTTTAGCCAGTGATGTTCAATTCATGATAATCCAATTTAGGTTTGTGACTAAGTGTACTTTGTAGTGAAGAGGGTTGATGATGAGTAATGCGATCCTTTGTGATCAACCTCTAAAAGTGTAATATAGGGGAAATGGTCTAGCTCAGAGAGTCGTACAGTGAATCACGCAGAGCATGACATACAATAGAAAGACCAACAGCAGCATAGAGAATTAACATGCCTATTTCAATAGGCCAACATAATGTGAAGGAGTTCTGGAGAATATTTCAGATTTTTCATATTTGCTTGCTAGGCTTATACCCTGTATATCCATTTGATTCTATATGTATTTTATTCTATTTCTCTGGAAGCAAATAATGTAACGCTCGTCGGAAGAAGTGGACCAAGGTGCAGCGTGGTACGTGTTCATGATACTTTATTTAATCTGAACACCAACCAAACCAACGTCACGTTCTGAAGGCTACGCAGAGCTAAAAAAAAAAAACATCCCACAACCTAAGGTGGCCAAAGAGGCTGCCTAAGTATGATTCCCAATCAGAGACAATGATAGACAGCTGTCCCTGATTGAGAACCATAGCCGGCCAAAACATAGAAACCCAAAACATAGAAATAAAGAACATAGAATGCCCACCCAAATCACACCCTGACCAACCCAAATAGAGACATAAAAACGCTCTCTAAGGTCAGGGCGTGACAAATAAAGTGAGAACATTATTGTTTTAACCTGTTTTAAACGTACAGTATACTCCCATTTTATTTGCCATATTGGCAGTACAGTGCTGTAAAAAAAAGTATGTGCCCCTTTCTAATCTTCTCTATTGTTACATATTTTTTGATACTGAATGTTATCAGATCTTCAACCAAAACCTAATATTAGATAAAGGGAACCTGAGTGAACAAATAACACAACAATGATATACTTATTTCATAAACAAAGTTATGCAACACTCAATGCCCTTGTGTGAAAAAGTAAATAACCCCTTTCACTCAATAACTGGTTGTGCCACATTTAGTTGCAATGACTCCAACCAAACGTTTCCTGTAGTCGCTGATCAGTCTCTCACGTCAATGTGGAGGAATTTTGTCCCACCTTTCCATGCAGGACTGCTGTAACTCATCAACATTTGTGGGTTTTCAAGTCCTTTCACAACATCTCAAATGAGATTAGGTCTGGACTTTAACTAGGTCATTCCAAAACCTCAAATTTCTTTATTTTTAGCCATTTTCATGTAGACTTGATTGTGTGTTTTGGATCATTGTCTTGCTGCGTGATCCAGCTGCGCTTCAGTTTCAGCTCACAGACGGATGGCCTGACATTCTCCTGTAGAATTCTCTGATACAGAACAGAATTCGTGGTTCCTTCTATTAAGGCAAGTCGTCCAGATCCTGAGGCAGCAAAGCATTCCCAAACCATGACACGACAACCACCATGCTTGACCGGTGGTATAAGGTTCTTACTGTGGAATGCAGTAAGTTTTTTGTTTTTTTTTGCCAGGCAAAATGGGACCCACTCAGACCTGCAGCATCAGGTAGGTTCACAGCGCGAGCTGCACAGCCGCCTCATCCTTTGGTTTGGCTTCTCTTCAAGGTTACCCACCACTTTGGCATGCTAGGAAGGCCTAACGTTTCAACTCTTTATATTTCCCCCTTTTTTCTTTTCAATGTTTTAATTGTAATTTTCAAAGCTTTACAGGTTTATTTCAAATAGTTCATCTTTTATTTTTCTTCCCCCGCCTCCTTTTTCAACCCTTTTTTAAAAATGAAAAATAGGTGGAAGATGAAAAGGTGTGTTTAGCTACTGTAACTGCTATATAGCACAATCACATGGCTACATCACAGTTACAGCTGATGCCAGTTCAGGATATTAAACCCAATGATCCTTTCATTTTTAGTGATAGGCTACCCATTCCAGTACTGTATGTATTCACGTCTGACACTGCACCATTGTCCTTGCTTTAAAAATAACACTTAAAAAATAAAATCTGGTTCTTTTCCCACAGCACTGTCTTTATCAGTCTCATATTGCTGAATAACAGGAGGGGCCGGAGGAAGGAGAGTTACACTGAAACCTGCAGAGGTCCAGAAGGTAAGATGGACAAAAGGGCACTGACTTCACATTTTTTGAACCTGTTTGAAACGTCTGTCTGAGCCTAGGCCACAAAGACTTTCAGGCATCGAACAATATGTTAACTGTAGTGTCTATAGGTTATATAGGTCTATAGGTTATACTGTTGAAATGTGTCTTTCTATCTCCTAGAACCACATCCAAGCATGAAAGTCTTTGCTTTTGGTCTCCTGCTCCTGGTGGCCGTCGTCTATGGTAAATATCATCTCTTCATGTTGAACCATCCTAATGTTTTTATTTTCAAAAGTTCAGATAAAAAAAACCTTGATAGTAGGTCGATAGTGTGCACTAGACTACACACTATGACTATGGCCAGTGACTTTCAAGGTTTAGTTTTCGTTCGTGTTTCTCTATATTTCTCTCTTTCTCTCTCCCCTCTCTCAGGTGAGGCTCTGCAGTGCCATAACTGTATCCGGGCCACGCCAGGCAGTGGTGATTGTGTGGAGACTGTGGAGACCTGTCCTCCTGAGCTGGACGCCTTCCCCTTATGGTGAGTCCCAGCACCATTCAGTCGGCATGGCATATAGCCACAATCACTGCAGAGACGCCACAGTGCCTTATTAATCCGACCAGAAATCAATCAAAGACACACACACACACACACACACACACACACACACACACACACACACACACACACACACACACACACACACACACACACACACACACACACACACACACACACACACACACACACACACACACACACACACACACAACAAACAATCTATTTACTAGGTAGGCCTACAAGATTATCACTCAGTTGTCAGTCATTACCCACTGGACAAAAACTGGTTGAATCAACGTTTTTTCCACGTCATTTTAACCCACAAAAAATCTGTGATGAGTAATTGGATTTGCAAAAGTTAATCAATGTAAGGGCATTTCCTCTTTTTTTCACCCAGCTTTTAACCTAAATCCAATGTCATGGTGACATTTCTTGTTGATTTCATGTTGAATTCACGTTAGTTGACAACTCAACCAAATGTAATCAGAACTAGATGTTGAACTGACGTCTGTGCCCAGTGGGTATCGTCATCATCATCTCTCCCCCCCTCTCTATCTTTGTCTCTCTATTTCTCCAGAGAACACCTTCCACAAGTCCTGCTTCAAGATGATGGAGTGCCTGAAGCTTGGTGTAAACAAGGGTCTGAGAGTCACCTGCTGCAACTGGGACAACTGCAACGTATAAGACCCATGGCCCATACTCACCTTCTGTATCATTGGTATGCGTGTGGCTGGAGCCCAGTTCAAATGGCAATGAAATACATTCAGTATAGCAAAATGACATTTGTTATCTTTTGTTCCTGATTTCAACATATGTTGAAATGTCATAAGAAGAACTTGTTTACATGTGATACTGTCATGTATTGTCATGTTGTGTCTTGTTTCTGTCCTTTCCCTTCACCCTGTCTCCCTCTGCTGGTCGTTATTAGGTTACCTTTTCTCCCCCTCTTTCCCCCAGCTGTTCCTTGTCTCCTCCTAACTACCTCGTCACCCCTTTTCCCACCTGTTCCCTTTTTCCCTCTGATTAGTCCTCTATATCTCTCTCTGTTTTTGTTCCTGTCTTTGTCGGATTCTTGTTTGTTGTGTTTCATGCCTGAGCCAGACTATCGTCATGTTTGCTGTAACCTTGTCCTGTCCTGTCGGAATCTGCCGGTCTATCTGAGCCTACCTATGTTTGGTTATTAAAGAAGCTCTGTTTAAGTTAGTTCGCTTTTGGGTCCTCATTCACTCACCATAACAGAAGAATCCGACCAAGAATGGACCCAGCGACTTCGGATCCTCTCCACTCAGCCGTCGGGATCCAGGGAGCGATGCTAGGCAGACACGAGCAGGAAGTGTCTGCTGCTCGACATGCCGTTGAGACCCTGGCCACCCAAGTCTCCAACCTCACAGAACAGGTTCACCATCTCCGCCTCGATCCACCGGCCACTTCCAGGGCTTTCGAATCTCCGGAGCCCAGAATCAATAACCCGCCGTGTTACTCTGGGGAGCCCACTGAATGCCGCTCGTTCCTCACCCAGTGTGATATTGTGTTTTCTCTCCAGCCCAACACTTACTCCAGGAGCACTGCTCGTGTCGCCTACGTCATATCTCTCCTTATTGGACGGGCTCGTGAGTGGGGCACGGCAATCTGGGAGGCAAGGGCTGAGTGTACTAACCAGTATCAAGACTTTAAGGAGGAGATGATACGGGTTTTTGATCGATCTGTTTTTGGGGAGGAGGCTTCCAGGGCCCTGTCTTCCCTATGTCAAGGCAATCGATCCATAACAGACTACTCTATTGAGTTTCGCACTCTTGCTGTCTCCAGTGGCTGGAACGAGCCGGCCTTGCTCGCTCGTCTTCTGGAGGGTTTCCGCGCAGAGGTAAAGGATGAGATTCTCTCCCGGGAGGTTCCTTCCAGCGTGGATTCCTTGATTGAACTCGCTATTCGCATTGAGCGACGGGTTGATCTTCGTCACCGAGCTCGTGGAAAGGAGCTCGCGCTCTCCGTCGCCTCCCTCTCCGCATCACTACCATCTTCCTCTGCCGGCTCGGGTGCTGAGCCCATGCAGCTGGGAGGTATCCGCATCTCGACTAAGGAGAGGGAACGGAGAATCACCAACCGCCTCTGTCTCTATTGCGGTTCCGCTGGTCATTTTGTCACTTCATGTCCAGTAAAAGGCCAGAGCTCGTCAGTAAGCGGAGGGCTACTGGTGAGCGCTACTACTCCTGTCTCTCCTTCAAGATCCTGCACTACCTTGTCGGTCCATCTACGCTGGACCGGTTCGTCAGCTTCCTGCAGTGCCTTAATAGACTCTGGGGCGGAGGGCTGTTTTATGGACGAGACCTGGGCTCGGGAACATGACATTCCTCTCAGACAGTTAAAGGAGCCCACGGCCTTGTTCGCTCTGGATGGTAGTCCTCTCCCCAGGATTCAGCGTGAGACGCTACCTTTAACCCTCACTGTTTCTGGTAATCATAGTGAAACCATTTCTTTTTTAATTTTTCGTTCACCTTTTACACCTGTTGTTTTGTGCCATCCCTGGCTAGTTTGTCATAATCCTTCCATTAATTGGTCTAGTAATTCTATCCTCTCCTGGAACGTCTCTTGTCATGTGAAATGTTTAATGTCTGCTATCCCTCCTGTTTCCTCTGTCTCTTCTTCACAGGAGGAGCCTGGTGATTTGACAGGGGTGCCGGAGGAATATCACGATCTGCGCACGGTGTTCAGTCGGTCCAGGGCCACCTCTCTTCCTCCACACCGGTCGTATGATTGTAGTATTGATCTCCTTCCGGGAACCACCCCCCCCCCGGGGTAGACTATACTCTCTGTCGGCTCCCGAACGTAAGGCTCTCGAAGATTATTTGTCTGTAGCTCTTGACGCCGGTACCATAGTCCCCTCCTCCTCTCCCGCCGGAGCGGGGTTTTTTTTTGTCAAGAAGAAGGACGGGTCTCTGCGCCCCTGCATAGATTATCGAGGGCTGAATGACATAACAGTGAAGAATCGTTATCCGCTTCCTCTTATGTCTTCAGCCTTCGAGATCCTGCAGGGAGCCAGGTTTTTCACTAAGTTGGACCTTCGTAACGCTTACCATCTCGTGCGCATCAGGGAGGGGGACGAGTGGAAGACGGCGTTTAACACTCCGTTAGGGCACTTTGAATACCGGGTTCTTCCTTTCGGCCTCGCTAACGCTCCAGCTGTCTTTCAGGCATTAGTCAATGATGTCCTGAGAGACATGCTGAACATCTTTGTTTTCGTTTACCTTGACGATATCCTGATTTTTTTCACCGTCACTCCAGATTCATGTTCAGCACGTTCGACGTGTCCTCCAGCGCCTTTTAGAGAATTGTCTTTTTGTGAAGGCTGAGAAGTGCACTTTTCATGCCTCCTCCGTCACATTTCTCGGTTCTGTTATTTCCGCTGAAGGCATTAAGATGGATCCCGCTAAGGTCCAAGCTGTCATTGATTGGCCCGTCCCTAAGTCACGCGTCGAGCTGCAGCGCTTTCTCGGCTTCGCGAACTTCTATCGTCGTTTCATCCGTAATTTCGGTCAGGTGGCAGCTCCTCTCACAGCCCTTACTTCTGTCAAGACGTGCTTTAAGTGGTCCGTTTCCGCCCAGGGAGCTTTTGATCTCCTCAAGAATCGTTTTACATCCGCTCCTATCCTTGTTACACCTGACGTCTCTAGACAGTTCGTTGTCGAGGTTGACGCGTCAGAGGTGGGCGTGGGAGCCATCCTTTCTCAGCGCTCCCTCTCTGACGACAAGGTCCACCCATGCGCGTATTTTTCTCATCGCCTGTCGCCGTCGGAACGTAACTATGATGTGGGTAACCGCGAACTGCTCGCCATCCGGTTAGCCCTAGGCGAATGGCGACAGTGGTTGGAGGGGGCGACCGTTCCTTTTGTCGTTTGGACTGACCATAGGAACCTTGAGTACATCCGTTCTGCCAAACGACTTAATGCGCGTCAGGCGCGTTGGGCGCTGTTTTTCGCTCGTTTCGAGTTCGTGATTTCTTATCGTCCGGGCTCTAAGAACACCAAGCCTGATGCTTTGTCTCGTCTCTTCAGTTCTTCAGTAGCCTCCACTGACCCCGAGGGGATTCTCCCTGAGGGGCGTGTTGTCGGGTTGACTGTCTGGGGAATTGAGAGGCAGGTAAAACAAGCGCTCACTCACACTCCGTCGCCGCGCGCTTGTCCTAGGAACCTTCTTTTCGTTCCCGTTCCTACTCGTCTGGCCGTTCTTCAGTGGGCTCACTCTGCCAAGTTAGCCGGCCACCCTGGCGTTCGGGGTACGCTTGCTTCCATTCGCCAGCGTTTTTGGTGGCCCACCCGGGAGCATGACACGCGTCGTTTCGTGGCTGCTTGTTCGGTCTGCGCGCAGACTAAGTCCGGTAACTCTCCTCCTGCCGGCCGTCTCAGGCCGCGTCCTATTCCCTCTCGACCGTGGTCTCACATCGCCTTAGATTTTGTCACCGGACTGCCTTCGTCAGCGGGGAAGACTGTTATTCTTACGGTTGTCGATAGGTTCTCTAAGGCGGCTCATTTCATTCCCCTTGCTAAGCTTCCTTCTGCTAAAGAGACGGCACAAATCATCATCGAGAATGTTTTCAGAATTCATGGCCTTCCGTCAGACGTCGTTTCGGACAGAGGTCCGCAATTCACGTCTCAATTTTGGAGGGAGTTTTGCCGTTTGATTGGGGCTTCCGTCAGTCTCTCTTCCGGCTTTCACCCCCAGTCTAACGGTCAAGCAGAACGGGCCAATCAGACTATTGGTCGCATCTTACGCAGTCTTTCTTTTCGCAACCCTGCGTCTTGGTCAGAACAGCTCCCCTGGGCAGAATACGCCCACAACTCGCTTCCTTCGTCTGCGACCGGGCTATCTCCTTTTCAGAGTAGCCTCGGGTACCAGCCTCCGCTGTTCTCATCTCAGTTCGCCGAGTCCAGCGTCCCCTCCGCTCAGGCTTTTGTCCAACGTTGCGAGCGCACCTGGAAGAGGGTCAGGTCTGCACTTTGCCGTTATAGGACGCAGACTGTGAGGGCTGCTAATAAGCGTAGAACTAAGAGTCCTAGATATTGTCGCGGTCAGAGAGTTTGGCTCTCCACTCAGAACCTTCCCCTTAAGACGGCTTCTCGCAAGTTGACCCCGCGGTTCATTGGTCCGTTCCGTATTTCTCGGGTCATTAATCCTGTCGCAGTTCGACTTCTTCTTCCGCGATACCTTCGTCGCGTCCACCCGGTCTTCCATGTCTCCTGCATCAAGCCCGTCCTTCGCGCCCCCGCTCGTCTCCCCCCCCCCCCCCCCCCATCCTTGTCGAGGGCGCACCCATCTACAGGGTCCGTAGAATTTTGGACATGCGTCCTCGGGCCGTGGTCACCAGTACCTCGTAGATTGGGAGGGGTACGGTCCTGAGGAGAGGAGTTGGGTTCCCTCTCGGGACGTGCTGGACCGTGCGCTGATCGATGATTTCCTCCGTTGCCGCCAGGTTTCCTCCTCGAGTGCGCCAGGAGGCGCTCGGTGAGTGGGGGGGTACTGTCATGTATTGTCATGTTGTGTCTTGTTTCTGTCCTTTCCCTTCACCCTGTCTCCCTCTGCTGGTCGTTATTAGGTTACCTTTTCTCCCCCTCTTTCCCCCAGCTGTTCCTTGTCTCCTCCTAACTACCTCGTCACCCCTTTTCCCACCTGTTCCCTTTTTCCCTCTGATTAGTCCTCTATATCTCTCTCTGTTTTTGTTCCTGTCTTTGTCGGATTCTTGTTTGTTGTGTTTCATGCCTGAGCCAGACTATCGTCATGTTTGCTGTAACCTTGTCCTGTCCTGTCGGAATCTGCCGGTCTATCTGAGCCTACCTATGTTTGGTTATTAAAGAAGCTCTGTTTAAGTTAGTTCGCTTTTGGGTCCTCATTCACTCACCATAACAGATACGAATGATTCATCATCCAACACCACCTCTTACATAAACTACGCACACCAGTCAGTTGTTTTGTTGAGCTTTGATATTTCTAAAGCTTCTTTACACCCTTTCCCAATGTGGAATGTCCCAGTGTGGAACATGACACTTCAAACCTTTGTCTTGTGAAATCCGGGAATTTCCATTCCTTTACAGAGAGACATAGGGTACTACTTGTTTCTAAACCTGAGTAAATAGATTGCCCAATATCTCACACAAGTGACTCATAGATAACAGCTTTATTAGCATACTATGCTGTATAAAAGGAGAAGAAGAAGGAGATGAGAGTAAAGGAAGCTACACCTAAAGGAAATACAATCAGGTGAGCAACTACTTTACTATCCTCAGCACCTAATAACTATGTCTCATGATACTGTGCTACTGAGGTTGTGAACTGGTTGGTTGCAGAATGTTTCTGCACATTTCAAATAAACCAGACTTACATGTAGCAATTGTTGAACATCCCACCGCATAGAGGGAGTCTTTGGTGATGCCTTTTTTCTATTGTCGGAACGACAGTTCAACAGACTCCTGAAGAAAGACAAAGGAAAGATGAAAGCTAGATGTTTTTCTCTCCTTCTCTTGCTGCTGGCATGTAGCTTTGGTGAGTCTGCCCATCAAGGTCTTCATCTTATTTCACGTCTTTATTTGACAGGGACAATGCCAAATAAAACACATTCATCTGTACCAGATTAAAGCTTGCTTGCTTATTCTTATCTCCATTCTTTAATCTCCAGTCTCCCAGTTTACACAATGGATAACCAGACTCCCTCTAATACAACAGAGGTAATGTTGTTATTCTGTTTTCTCCAGGAGAGGGCCTGAAATGCAACCGTTGTGTTGGCAAAGGCTGCAGGAACACAGTGGAGACCTGCCGTGTTGACCATGACACCTGCGGCACGGTCTTATTCAAGCCCCCACTCCGTACGTATCTATTATCCCCATTCACTAGGCAGTATTCCCTGAGTTTCATCTGTATATATCCCTTCACTAGGCACTTTACTATGTGTGTAACCCAAGGATCAGCAACCAATCGGTAAAACACAAAAAGCTGATCCTTTTGATTGACATCTAAGGAAACGTTTGCTATTTCCAATCAAGAAAATGTGCTGGTTTGTGTCTTCTATATCTGGTGTTTTACCCTGTCTCGCTTCGCTCTCTCCACAGCTATCTTGTACTTCAAGAGATGCATGAAGATGTCAGAATGCTTGTTGCTGGGAAGCAACAAGGACATTGATGCCTTTTGCTGCACCACCAACCAATGCAACTGAGAGACACATACTCTGTCTAACATACAATACAGTCCATTTATTGTACTAAGCTGAACATCACTAATCAATGCACATGATTGAAACTGTTAAGAAGTAACATAAAGTTTAACTTTTTTCCAAACAGTTTGCATTTAATTTTTATTTCTGTTTGACATAATTCACCTGTGATTAGCCAGGTGATGTCCTGGAACATGAGCACTGCACTAAGCAAGTTCAGTTTATATATGACAAGTCATATACAGAACTAGTTTATAGTCTATATTATGTATTACCCAATACCACAGAAAATATAAACTCCATTTAGTTAGCATTACACACTGTCCCGATGTGGAATGTCCACATACGGAACAGAGCAGACCGTGGATAACTATAGTTTTAACTATGCTTTGCAGAATGTAAGTTTTTTCGGGAAATTTACTTTTTAAATATAGATTCCAAAAAATGACTACAGCTCTCAGAAATTGACCACTTTTTAAAACTATTTGAATACAGATCTGAGAAAGCAACTCCTTCAAAAAGTATTTAAATACAGATCACAGGAAGTGACTACTTTTCTCAAACTATTTGATTGGCTGCCTTCAACTATTGGCAGGGCTGTATTTGGAACTTTGGTTCCTGATTTCAACATGTCAAAATTTCATAAGTTGTTTACATGTGATATGAATGATTCATCATCCAACACCAACTCTTACATAAACTACGCACACCAGTCAGTTGTTTTGTTGAGGTTTGATATTTCAAAAGTCTCTTTACACCCAGTCCCAATGTGGAACACAATTGCTGTTTTGTGGCACGCCCTGTTTCTGCAAACGTTTGTGTCTTGCGCAATCTCTCGGGAAAACCTGGAATTTGAATTGATTTAGAAACAAACATTATTATTGCTACAGATGTAGCGTGTGCGCTGGGAGTCTGGAAGCAAGTTCAGGGAGTGAATAATTTAATAAATGAAAACATAATACAAAACACGAACAGCGCACAGGCATGAAACTGAAACAACAACGCCTCGGGAAGGAACCAAAGGGAGTGACATGTATAGGGGAGGTAATCAGGGAAGTGATGGAGTCCAGGTGAGTAATGACGCGCAGGTGCACGTAACGATGGTGACAGGTGTGAGCCATGATGAGCAGCCTGGTGACCTATAGGCCAGAGAGGGAGCACACGTGACAGTACCCCCTCCCCGACGCGCGGCTTCAGCCGCAGGATGTCAACCAAAATCACGATCCTAGGGATCAGGAGCGGACCAGTCACCTCACCTCTGCTGAGGCGCAGGAAACCTGTCAGTCCGGATGAGACGCAGGAGCATGGCAACCTAGAGTGCTGGAGAGAGCATACGTGACGGTACCCCCTCCCTGGCCCGTTCGGGTCCAGCTGCAGGACGCCAACCAAAGGGACGATCCCGGGGATCAGGAGTGGACCGGTCACCCCCGCTGAGGCGTGGGAGCCCGTCGAGCCCGCTGAGGCGTGGGAGCCCGTCGAGCCCACTGAGGCGTGTTAGCCGGTCGAGCCCGCTGAGGCGTGGTAGTCGGTCGAACCAGCCAAGGCGTGGGAATCAAACAAAACGGCTGAGGCCTTAGCTCCAGTTCTGACACCAGGACCCGACATCACCTCCAACACGAAAACAAAAAAAACTCCCTGATGCTTCCCTTTGGGCACAACTAAGATGGCGTAGCAGTGAAGACGTGCGTGTTTGTTTGTCCTCTCATGTACTTTTGTATTTTTTGTATTTTTCGTATTTTTTGTATTTTTTGTATATATATTTATTTTCAATCTCTTTTCGATTTTTAATTTGATTATACCTTCCGATAACCTGATAACTCACCCATTGTGATACGGAATCGCTATTATTTTTAATTTTAGAACACATTCAAGAACCTCCAGCAGCTAACCAGCTAATTAGCTACAAGCTATTTAGTCATTGTTAGCCACTGCTAGCGGCTTTTACCTTCTGCACAGACACCAGCCCTGTTTTTATCCTGGATAATACTCGCTCTCCACAACAACGCCGGACTCCTGCCGTAATCCCTGGACCACTACTTCTGATCTTCACAGCTAGCTTGTAGCTAGCTAGCTCACAGCTTACAGCTAGCTTGCACTCACCGTGGTACCCAGTACGGAAGCTATCCCTGAGGCCCACCTCCCGGCCTACTCAACTGTTCACCCGAACCGCACTCATACACGGCTAGAGCCAAATACCCCACCGGATCCTTGCTGTAAACTCTGGACCTTGGCTCTGCTACCGATTGGATATAGTGGCTAACGCCACTGCCACAAAGCTAGCACCAGTTAGCCGTGAGCCAGGCACATCTCCCGGCTAGCAAACTAAATTCCACAATACCTCTTTCGCTATCTGGCTTGGATTCTCTGTCGACGCAGCGCCCCGCCGCACCACCACGACTGGTCTGCCGACGAATACTCCATCCGCTGTGCCTTCATCCGGCCTCCGTCGGAGCGGACGCTCCTACTAGCCCAGGGCTACTAACTTTAAACCCTCTCTGCTCCCAGCTGTGCCCTGGACACCATTTGTGAATTGATCGCCCCCCATCTAGCTTCAGAGTTTGTTTTGTTAGGTGACCTAAACTGGGATATGCTTAACACCCCGGCAGTCCTACAATCTCAGCTAGATAACCTCAATCTCACACAAATCATCAAGGAACCCACCAGGTACAACCCTAAATCTGTAAACAAGGGCACCCTCAAAGATGTTATCCTGACCAACTGGCCCTCGAAATACAACTCTGCTGTCTTCAATCAGGATCTCAGCGATCACTGCCTCATTGCCTGTATCCGCTATGGGTCCGCAGTCAAACGACCACCCCTAACGACCACTATCAAACGCTCCCTAAAACACTTCTGCGAGCAGGCCTTTCTAATCGACCTGGCCCGGGTATCCTGGAAGGATATTGACCTCATCCCGTCAGTTGAGGATGCCTGGTCATTCTTTAAAAGTAACTTCCTCACCATATTAGATAAGCATGCTCCGTTAAAAAAATGCAGAACTAAGAACAGATATAGCCCCTGGTTCACTCCAGACCTGACTGCCCTCGACCAGCACAAAAACATCCTGTGGTAGACTGCAATAGCATCGAATAGTCCCCACGATATGCAACTGTTCAGGGAAGTCAGGAACCAATACACGCAGTCAGTCAGGAAAGCAAACACCAGCTTTTTCAAGCAGAAATTTGCATCCTGTAGCTCTAACTTCAAAAAGTTCTGGGACACTGTAAAGTCCATGGAGAACAAGAGCGCCTCCTCCCAGCTGCCCACTGGACTGAAGCTAGGTAACACGGTCACCACCGATAAATCCATGATAATTGAAAACTTCAACAAGCATTTCTCAACGGCTGGCCATGCCTTCCTCCTGGCTACTCCAACCTCGGCCAACAGCTCCGCCCCGCCCGCAGCTACTCGCCCAAGCCTCCCCAGCTTCTCCTTTACCCAAATCCAGATAGCAGATGTTCTGAAAGAGCTGAAAAACCTGGACCCGTACAAATCAGCTGGGCTTGACAATCTGGACCCTCTATTTCTGAAACTATCCGCCGCCATTGTTGCAACCCCTATTACCAGCCTGTTCAACCTCTCTTTCATATCGTCTGAGATCCCCAAGGACTGGAAAGCTGCCGCAGTCATCCCCCTCTTCAAAGGGGAGACACCCTGGACCCAAACTGTTACATGCCTATATCCATCCTGCCATGCCTATCTAAAGTCTTCGAAAGCCAAGTCAATAAACAGATCACTGACCATCTCGAATCCCACCGTACCTTCTCCGCTGTGCAATCTGGTTTCCGAGCCGGTCACGGGTGCACCTCAGCCCCGCTCAAGGTACTAAACGATATCATAACCGCCATCGATAAAAGACAGTACTGTTCAGCCGTCTTCATCGACCTGGCCAAGGCTTTTGACTCTGTTAATCACCATATTCTTATCGGCAGACTCAGTAGCCTCGGTTTTTCTAATGACTGCCTTGCCTGGTTCACCAACTACTTTGCAGACAGAGTTCAGTGTGTCAAATCCGGTTGTCCGGTCCTCTGGCAGTCTCTATGGGGGTGCCACAGGGTTCAATTCTCGGGCCGACTCTTTTCTCTGTATATATCAATGATGTTGCTCTTGCTGTGGGCGATTCCCTGATCCACCTCTAAGCAGACGACACCATTCTGTATACTTCTGTCCCTTCCTTGGACACTGTGCTATCTAACCTCCAAACGAGCTTCAATGCCATACAACACTACTTCCGTGGCCTCCAACTGCTCTTAAACGCTAGTAAAACCAAATGCATGCTTTTCAACTGCTCGCTGCCTGCACCCGCACGCCCGACTAGCATCACCACCCTGGATGGTTCCGACCTAGAATATGTGGACATCTATAAGTACCTAAGTGTCTGGCTAGACTGTAAACTCTCCTTCCAGACTCATATCAAACATCTCCAATCCAGACCCACTGGCTCCAGGTCATCTACAAGTTCATACTAGGTAAAGCTCCGCCTTATCTTATCTTATCTTATCTTAGTTCACTGGTCACGATAGCAACACCCACCCATAGCACGTGCTCCAGTAGTTGTATCTCACTGATCATCCCTAAAGCCAACACATAATTTGGCCGCCTTTCCTTCCAGTTCTCTGCTGCCTGTGACTGGAACGAATTGCAAAAATTGTTGAAGTGGGAGACTGTTATCTCCCTCACCAACTTTAAACATCTGCTATCTGAGCAGCTAACCGATCGCTGCAGCTGTACATAGTCCATCGGTAAATACCCCACCCAATTTACCTACCTCATCCCCATACTGTTTATATTTATTTACTTTTCTGCTCTTTTCCACACCAATATCTCTACCTGCACATGACCATCTGATTATTTATCACTCCAGTGTTAATCTGCTAAATTGTAATTATTCGCCTACCTCCTCATGCCTTTTGCACACAATGTACACTGCTCAAAAAAATAAAGGGAACACTTAAACAACACAATGTAACTCCAAGTCAATCACACTTCTGTGAAATCAAACTGTCCACTTAGGAAGCAACACTGATTGACAATAAATGTCACATGCTGTTGTGCAAATGGAATAGACAACAGGTGGAAATTATAGGCAATTAGCAAGACACCCCCAATAAAGGAGTGGTTCTGCAGGTGGGGACTACAGACCACTTCTCAGTTCCTATGCTTCCTGGCTGATGTTTTGGTCACTTTTGAATGCTGGCGGTGCTTTCACTCTAGTGGTAGCATGAGACGGGGTCTACAACCCACACAAGTGGCTCAGGTAGTGCAGCTCTTCCAGGATGGCACATCAATGCGAGCTGTGGCAAGAAGGTTTTCTGTGTCTGTCAGCGTAGTGTTCAGAGCATGGAGGCGCTACCAGGAGACAGGCCAGTACATCAGGAGACGTGGAGGAGGCCGTAGGAGGGCAACAACCCAATAGCAGGACCGCTACCTCCGCCTTTGTGCAAGGAGGAGCAGGAGGAGCACTGCCAGAGCCCTGCAAAATGACCTCCAGCAGGCAACAAATGTGCATGTGTCTGCTCAAACGGTCAGAAACAGACTCCATGAGGGTGGTATGAGGGCCCGACGTCCACAGGTGGGGGTTGTGCTTACAGCCCAATACCGTGCAGGACGTTTTTAATTTGCCAGAGAACATCAAGATTGGCAAATTTGCCACTGGCGCCCTGTGCTCTTCACAGATGAAAATAGGTTCACACTGAGCACATGTGACAGACGTGACAGAGTCTGGAGACGCCGTGGAACATTCTCCAGCATGTAATGTACAATATTTGCACATTATTCTTTACAAAACATTACAAGCTTTGTCAGGTTGGTTGTTGATCATTGCTAGACAGCCATTTTCAAGTCTTGCCATAGATTTTGAAGCCAATTTCAGTTAAAAATGTAACTAGGCCACTCAGAAACATTCAATGTTGTCTTGGTGGTAAACAGCTGCAGTGTATATTTGGCCTTGTGTTTTAGATTATTGTTCTACTGAAAGGTGAATTTGTCTCCCAGGGTCTGTTGGAAAGAAAACTGAAACCGGTTTTCCTCTAGGACTTTTCCTGTGCTTAGCTCTATTCCGTTTATTTCTACACTTAAAAACTCCCTAGTCCTTGCCAAAGACAAGCATACCTATAGCCTGGTACAGCCACCACCATGCTTGAAAATATGAGTGTTATTCAGTGATGTGTTGTGTTGGATTTGCCCCAAACATAACACTTTGTATTCAGGACATAAAGTTAATTTCTTTGCCACATTTTTTGCAGTTTTAATTTAGTGCCTTATTGCAAACATGATGCATGATTTGGAGTATTTGTATTCTGTACAGGCTTCCTTCTTTTCACTGTTGATTGTTGTGTTACATTCACTGGACTCCCACCAATTAAACTTCATGTACAATTACCATCTAGTTTTATTTATGTATTTGACAGGGACCATGCCAATTAAACACATGAACCAGATTAAAGCTAGATTGCATATTCTCATCTCCATTCTCTCATTTTACACCATAAATAACCAGATTCACCACAATAAAACGGAGATGATGCAGTTCTTTGGTTTTTCCAGGAGAGGGCCTGAGATGCAACCTTTGTATTGGCAATGGCTGCAGAAACACAGTGGAAACCTGCCGTATTGACCATGACACCTGCGCCACGGTCATATTCAAGTACCCACTTCGTACGTAAAGTATATATTATCCCCATTCACTAGGCAGGCAGTATACCCTGAGTTTCATCTGTGTATATCCCTTCACTAGGCACTTTACTATGTGTGTAACCCGAGGATCAGTAACCAATCGGTAAAACACTAAATACCTGATCCTTTTGATTGACATCTAAGGAAAACGTTTGCTTTATCCAATCAAGAAAATGTGCTAGTTTGTGTCTTCTATATCTGGTGTCTTACCCTGTCTCACTTCTCTGTCTCCACAGCTATCTCGTACTTCAAGAGATGCATGAAGATGTCAGCATATATGTTGCTGGGAAGCAACAAGGACATTGATGCCTATTGCTGCACCACCAACCAATGCAACTGAGAGACACATACTCTGTCTAACATACTGTATACTATACAGTCCATTTATTGTACTAAGCTGAATATCACTAATCAATGCACATGATTGAAACTGTCAAGAAGTTTGTTCCAAACAGTTTGCATTTAATTATTATTTATGTTTGACATAATTAACCTGTGATTAGCCAGGTGATGGCCTGGAACATGAGCACTGCACTGAGCAAGTTTAGTTTATAGCTGATATACAGTGTCTTGCGAAAGTATTCGGCCCCCTTGAACTTTGCGACCTTTTGCCACATTTCAGGCTTCAAACAGAAAGATATAAAACTGTATTTTTTTGTGAAGAATCAACAACAAGTGGGACACAATCATGAAGTGGAACGACATTTGTTGGATATTTCAAACTTTTTTAACAAATCAAAAACTGAAAAATTGGGCGTGCAAAATTATTCAGCCCCTTTACTTTCAGTGCAGCAAACTCTCGCCAGAAGTTCAGTGAGGATCTCTGAATGATCCAATGTTGACCTAAATAACTAATGATGATAAATACAATCCACCTGTGTGTAATCAAGTCTCCGTATAAATGCACCTGCACTGTGATAGTCTCAGAGGTCCGTTAAAAGCGCAGAGAGCATCATGAAGAACAAGGAACACACCAGGCAGGTCCGAGATACTGTTGTGAAGATGTTTAAAGCCGGATTTGGATACAAAAAGATTTCCCAAGCTTTAAACATCCCAAGGAGCACTGTGCAAGCGATAATATTGAAATGGAAGGAGTATCAGACCACTGCAAATCTACCAAGACCTGGCCGTCCCTCTAAACTTTCAGCTCATACAAGGAGAAGACTGATCAGAGATGCAGCCAAGAGGCCCATGATCACTCTGGATGAACTGCAGAGATCTACAGCTGAGGTGGGAGACTCTGTCCATAGGACAACAATCAGTCGTATATTGCACAAATCTGGCCTTTATGGAAGAGTGGCAAGAAGAAAGCCATTTCTTAAAGATATCCATAAAAAGTGTCGTTTAAAGTTTGCCACAAGCCACCTGGGAGACACACCAAACATGTGGAAGAAGGTGCTCTGGTCAGATGAAACCAAAATTGAACTTTTTGGCAACAATGCAAAACGTTATGTTTGGCGTAAAAGCAACACAGCTCATCACCCTGAACACACCATCCCCACTGTCAAACATGGTGGTGGCAGCATCATGGTTTGGGCCTGCTTTTCTTTCTTCAGCAGGGACAGGATGGATGGAGCCAAATACAGGACCATTCTGGAAGAAAACCTGATGGAGTCTGCAAAAGACCTGAGACTGGGACGGAGATTTGTCTTCCAACAAGACAATGATCCAAAACATAAAGCAAAATCTACAATGGAATGGTTCAAAAATAAACATATCCAGGTGTTAGAATGGCCAAGTCAAAGTCCAGACCTGAATCCAATCGAGAATCTGTGGAAAGAACTGAAAACTGCTGTTCACAAATGCTCTCCATCCAACCTCACTGAGCTCGAGCTGTTTTGCAAGGAGGAATGGGAAAACATTTCGGTCTCTCGATGTGCAAAACTGATAGAGACATACCCCAAGCGACTTACAGCTGTAATCGCAGCAAAAGGTGGCGCTACAAAGTATTAACTTAAGGGGGCTGAATAATTTTGAAATATCCAATGAATGTTGTTCCACTTCATGATTGTGTCCCACTTGTTGTTGATTCCTCACTTGTTGTTGATTCCTCACAAAAAACATTGTTTTATATCTTTATGTTTGAAGCCTGAAATGTGGCAAAAGGTCGCAAAGTTCAAGGGGGCCGAATACTTTCGCAAGGCACTGTATACAGGACTACTTTATAGGCTATATGATGTATTACCCAGTAACACAACGTAAAATATAGACTCCATCCAGCTGTTCTGTTGAGGGTTTGATTTCTTAAAATTGTCATTACACACTCTGTCCCGATGTTGAATGTCCCAATGGGGAACAAAGCAGACCTTGGATAACTCTGCATTGTGGAAAGTAACTATTTATCCGGTGGAGCAAATAGTTACTTTGGAGGTGCCTACAACTATTTGAATACAGATCCCAATAATTACTACTTTTTAAAACTTTTTGTATTTTCAAATAAACCACAAAATATAATGATTTTCGGCCCAGGTCTGGACGAGTCACTGTTATGTGACACTGATCGCTGTAAACTTTCTTGTCTTGCGTAATCTCTTCTGAAAATCCAGGAATTCCCAGTCTGATATTCAGATCCAGACCTCTAGGAAATGCTGTGCTAAGGAAGGACAGCTCCGCACACATCGAAGGAAACTTAACCAGGTCAGAGATTCTGTTTGAGTTGTAACCTACCTGCAACTACTTCCCTATTTACTGCTCATAACAACGACGCACTATAACAGAGCTTCGAAATCGCCACGAGAACAAACACAAACACTAAAATGCTTAAAAAGTTGTCAGGTGTCACAAATATTTGTCTCAATTAAATTGTTCTACTTGGGTTTCACCATGTCTATCGTTATACACATGTGAAGCAGTGGGACAGGACCAACTGTATACATCAGTCACACTACGCGCTCTTTGATGACATATGTTCTATCGTTAAAACGACAGCTCAAAAGACACCTGAAGAGAAGGAAATATGAAAGTGGTGTGTGTTTGTCTCCTTCTCCTGCTGCGGTCTTAAAGCGACGATGAGTCTGCCCAAAAAGAGTACTCTTGTGTTTTACTAGGTACGATAAACTGTCTCACTGAATACTTGCTTGCTTATTAACCAGACTGAACCATTGTGAAATCATTGTTTTCAGCATTGTTTAACATGGAGCGTTCAGTGTTAACCAAGCTACTGAACAATTGTTTTCACCATTGTTTAAAGTGGAGCGTTCAGTCAGTTTTAACCAAGCTACATAATGCTGGTCTACTGTATGTCCAGCAGAGGGCCTAAGGTGCAACAAATGTCTTGACAGTGGATACCACAGCCGAGACACAGTGGAGACCTGCCAAAGCGGAAAAAAAAGGTCTGCCGAGAATCATTCAAACACTCACTTCGTATTTAGCTCCCTCCTTCACTTGGCCACTTTACCTTGTGCTTCATCGGTGCGACCTACCAAGGTTAAATGATCAGTAAAACACACACATTTTGGAGTAGGAGCCTTTTAGATCATAATGAATAAGATTATATGGACACGGAAGACCTATTCCTGGATCAGAACTCTGAAATGCTTTATAAATACAGGCCCAGGTTATGTCTCTTAGGTATCTGGTATTTTCAATCCTCTCTCCACAGCTCCCTAAACATTTAAGAGATGCATGCAGATGTCAGAATGCCAGATGTTTGGAGACGAGAGTGAGAGCATTCATGGCTGGCGCTGTCCCTCCAACCTACGCAACTGAGACAACCGTTGACTACCATAGTTGATTCCGTAATTTGGTGTGATGTCTGGCACTGCAAGAGTACCACATATGTAGTCCATTTACCATCTATTACTGTTGTTGTGAAGCAGTTACAAAATGAAAGTTGCTTCGTTCCCCAACAATTTGCATTTGTTTATTGATGTCAGCTTTAACTTGAATGCATGATTCAGTTTGATAAAATAGATGGGCCTATACAGATATCATCTGAATCTTTAGCATGTGATTGGTCAGGTAAGTTGATGGCATAAAATATGAGCACTGAGCAAGACTATTTGCCACCACCCAAGCCTTGAGCTGCTCTGCCGTTACTATAGTGACCAAGTGGGAAAGATCCAGGTGGCATTTCGAGAACACTTCCCATGGCAGCCTGCCGTGTCACAATTCCCAGATCACTACACCATCTTTATCAGGTACTTCACATATAAAGTTGTATTTACGTAACAGTGAAAAGACCGTTTATATGAGGACAGCACTGTGTTTACACTAGAGTTTCACAGACACCTGTGAAGCACAAGAACTCAGATGAGATTATTACATTCTTCTGGTGACATTTGCATAACCATTCCATAATACCTGGTAAAGAAAATATCTCGGACTATCCTGTGTTTGGTTATGCAGTGAAGATGAGAGTCTTGGCTATATCTTTCCTTCTTCTGATGAATTCTATTTGTGGTATGTGAGTGAATAGAATGTTCCGGAAATAACTTCAAAAGAGCACTGAAACTCTTCCACTCTGTGTTCATGATAATAACATGCTGTATAGTGTTTGTGAACTGTATTAACAACCTAATTGATTCAGTGAATATACAATATACTGACAAATAAGAACACAATATTAAAGTTTATACAAAAAAAAATGTAAACTGAGTTTGTGGTCCGGTGTCGCCCAGACACTCCCAATGACGATGTGTGTGGAGACGTCTCATTTATCACTTGGTTATTGGAATGAATTATTTCAGATCAAATGTGAGAAAGCCACAAATCAAGGTTCCACTCACTCTAATTCCTCCTCCCCCCAAAATCTCTATTGGGGAAAATCATCTACAACATTACGATCAGTGAAATCTTGTTTTTATATCGTTTGTGTATGTTTGTTGATGTTGGGATTGCATCTGTTTTGTGTCCCATGGTCCACCTCTCTCTCCTTGTAACGGTGTCATGTTTCTGAGGATTCAGCAGCAGCCAAGAGTGTGAACATCTCCAGGGCATCGAGGGAGGACTCCTCCACACCCACTGCTGCAAATATGACCTCTGGAACCACTAAAGAGAGTGTATTTAAAATGTCTCCTCTCCTCATCCATTTGTTATATCACACGCAGCCTAAAAATAAAATGAATAAATATCTGCATGTTTACACAGTTCGTGGATCTTTTTTCTGGGATTATAGTCTTATGTTGCAGATGTTTTTTAGGTTGCAGTTTCACACTTCAACTCAGGAAATATTACCACATAATTACAACATGATTTCAGGGCCGATTTGTCAACAGTGAAAAGAAACTGGTACATAATTCATCCACTAGATGTCAACAGAGCTCCGATTTACAGCATAGTCCAATAAAAAGAGCTTATGGTTTAGCTGGGCACAGCATAAAGATCACTCCACAGTGACAGACATGCATTATTAATATGCTGAATTAAACTACATTTATCAGTTTCCTACAATATATTGTGATCATGCATTTGAGATGAATAAAACCAAAATGTATTAATAATTCAAACTCTATACAGATAATGATTATTTGGATGGCACCATTTCCCTATATAGAGCATTAATTTAGACCAGGGCCCATAGGGCTCGTGCACTACTCTGACCAGGGCCCATAAGGTGAAACGTAGTGCACTATGTAGGGAATATGGTGCCATTTGGGACTCAGCCCTAGTGTCAAGAGACTCTGTGTAGTGGTGTATTGACTAAAACACCCATGCTGAGAGACAAGCTTTGTCTGTGTCAATAGTTATTGATTTATTTCATTACACTCCAATAACCGATCATTACGCCTCCTAGGGAATTGTATGATCGCGCTCCAAATGTGATTGTTGTTTTCTAAATACTAACACAGTCGGGGGAATATTTGTATTTGTAAACAAAAGTTGCCAACGAAAATCCCCCCACTCGCACACACACACACACACACACACACACACACACACACACACACACACATACAAACGTTGATGGCTGAAGTAGGCAACTCATATCATGTCCATTCCTCCCTTCCCACATAGACACAGGGGTTCCCTGACCCTGGTTTTATGACCCATATTGTAGGGAACACCCCATTGGCAGAGGCTTCCCCCAGTCAGGAAAGGAAACCACCAGGGTTGTGGAAAATACCATTCAGCAGCCTGCAGGAGACTACAGGACCCCACACCAACTAGCTACTTCTTCCACCACATAATTGCAAGGATTCCCTCTCTACACACACGCATGCATATAAGCACATATTCTTTAAAAAACATTTTAAAGGAGCAGGGGGTATTCCTCCTCCTGAAAGTTGCAGTGTGGTTGGACCACCAGGTGAATAAAATGTACATGCGTAATTTATTGAGTAACTCTGGCATTGCCTGATATATAGCCTTAGAGTTTAAAAGGGTCATCTGTAGTTGAAACAATAACAAAGTGGCTACTCTGCCTCTGTTTTGGTAAAAAATACAGAGCTCTTGATGCAAGGACTGAAAAAATATAGTTTGAAGTTTATTTTGAGGCTATATAGTGTTTGTTTACATGTACAATGTTTGCACACATTGAAGTAAAACAAACTTATATTTTTCTGTGGATTGCCCCTTTAAGATACAGTCACACACTGTCACTCAGCGTTGCATGACCAAGGATTTGAGAGGGGCCCCTTGCCATTTCTACTAAATTCATGATTTCATTTAAACATGCAATTGCGGTCCAAATGACAGAAGACAGAGACTGAGTTACCAAACTCTTCACATTTCACGCAATCTCACTCTGTGTAAACTAAAGCTACTGTGAATGGACAGATTGAACCTGACTCTGGTTCTGAACTGCAGCCAGTGTCAGAAACGCTCCTCACCTGTAGACTAATTATGACACTGTAATTAGTAGACAGCACAGCTGCTGTGATTCCACACAGCTCAGCACTCTATAAAACCTAACATAGAAGAGGTATGGGCCAGCCATTATCACCCCAGGAGGCTAACGCACCAAGCAGAGACTATTTTTTCAACGAGCATGAGCAAATAATACCAACTACGGGAGGATTCCTTCAATATTTCCTACACGTCATATTCTCTCCTTTCCGTGGGCCAGAAAACAGTGCCAAAACGTGGAGAGATACTTTGTGAGATATGGTAGTGGTTAGTTTTTATAGTTTTGCCCATAAAAATGTTGTTCTCTGCTACCGGTGAAAATGATGGGGATCCCTGGAAGCTGTGTAACTTCCCACCCCCCAGATAGGTTTCCATGAGGCAACAAACTTGTTAGTTAGGAAAGTTTCAATGAATGAACGAATGAATGGATGAATTACTTAATGAATAAATTAATGAAAATGAAGGGATGAATCCCAAATAAGACAATGAATATGTAGAAAATTGTTTTTTCAGTACAGTCAAGGATAACATTTAAGACATTATGAAGTGATTGTTGCAGTTCTGTTTTTTTGGGGCTCCAGAAAATGCATTGGGCAAGACCATAAACAGGTGCAGTGAGTTGCAGGTGAACAGGAGCTCTGAAGGGTGGCTTCTGTCGATTTTGTTAATGTATAATTACCATTTATCAAAATGCATTCTTCATTAGAAGCAGGACATTATCATTAAAGATAATACTAGACCTAGTTTTATAATGTGAGGTAAATGAGCCTTACATTTAGATTGTAATTTTGGAGGCTATTTGGCAATCATCATTTAAAATATGTCAGCAATTAAACAATTAGATGGCATCAGTCCAAACTCATCACACACATCATACCTGAGATCATTTGCCGTTTATGGGAGATGTTTTCCAATGTCAGGCTTGAGCTCAGATCCTGACTCCTCCCTTCGACGTAGAAGTTTCATCAGTTTCCCGTGCTGCATCCACAAACTGTCATAAACCCGTCCCGTCGCGACGAGGGGAAACACGCAAGAGAAAAGTCCTCGACGATGTCATTATTCGAAAGTCGAGGTGTGTTTGCGAGACTTTGTTGGTGGAGTATTTTGTTCTTGAGTGTCAATGCGAAGACGCGGAAGAAAGACGAGACCCAGTCGATGAACGACATCTACCGAGGGAGATGTGCGTCCAGGTGCCTCAGCTTGCACAGCACGCGCATAGCGACGCTCTCCAAACAATCTCAGGTGGAGGTAAGGCCAAAACAAGCGGGCGAGCATGCTGCTGTCTTCATGGAATAAAGTCCAAGTTGGATCAAAAGCAGGCAATCCGAATTTTTCTACTGCATTCTATAATATTCCATTGACTTTTCATGCGTAAATGTTTTAATAAACAAGAATGTGCTTGAAATAGACCACCCCTTTTAATGAACGTGTTTTTCTTGTTTTTATTTTATTTGTTTATTTAGTTGATTATTAACCGATAACTGAAGTTTTGTTTTTGGCCTCATAACTGCTTTAGATTTGGTAAGTTTGCAAGCAAACTAGACACAATATATGGAGACAATTCGGTACCAATGTTCTGACAGGAAACGGACTATACACTGTACTCCTCATTAGAAAGCTCTCTTTAACATGTCCCATTTTTAAATCTGACTCTGCCTTGAGAAGTGGAGCAACCTACTGGCTGATGGAAAGAGATGGAGGCTTGTTATCCTAATTATGACCATACCAAGCCCGTCACTCCCCATCCAGCCCCAAGCCTACCACACTGTGACTGAGCCACCCATGTCACATGATCAAGTTCATGTCCTCCTCTTCCTTGGATAACATACAGTACATGGAGATAACTTAGCCTTAGCAGTGAACATGCCCAGTTACTCACTATTCAGCCTCAGGATTTGGAAGGATGGCCCCGGGAGAATATCCACTAGTATACTCCCACATAGTAGGCCTATATAGTTGCCTGAATGAATTGATCCATAGAGAATATGGAATGGGGAACTAGTGAGATTAGCTATGGTTTATTATCATAGGACTGGAACTGCACTGACATCAGATCATTAGTCACACGGTCAAGCACTCGTGACCTCTCGAAGGGTCAGGATATGACCTTTTAACCTGTTTAATCACTACTTCCCCACGGATCATGTAGCAGGGTCAATGTTAGATTGCAAGGGCAGTCCATCTATTCCCTCTGTGATGGAATTCCTGTCATAGATCAAAGATCAAATCTACCCATTGTAGGAGTGGATAGGATACTATGTCATGTCAGCCTATAAAATGGCTAATTCTTATTGCCAGACTTGGGTATAGCTACAGTACGCTTCAGCTATACGTTTTCATCAATTCGACACATTGTAATGGACAGATGAACATGACTAAAATGAAGCATATTGTTTGAAAGGTCTCTGTTGAAAGCTGCCATGGAAATACATCTTGGTACAGATTGTTGAATCTATCGTAACTTTCCATATTGAAAAGTCCCTTTCTGAGATTTGATGGAGACTTTTTAACATGACATAATCTACCCCGGACGGTGACTTCAAATCATGTTAATGCCACCATCAATCAGGATTAGTAGTGCACTATGTAAGGAATAGGGTGCCATTTGGGATGTAGCCTTACCCTTGATTCCCAGTCTTTCACATGTAATATTTCGGAAACAATTGTCTGACTTGTGAGACTAGTTCTGATTTGTGTCAGAAGTCATATTGTGCTCCATGGAGTCAAAGTGACATAACAAAATGCCCTTATCTGTCCTGACTTTCATGTCTCTTGGGCTGCCATAGTAGCCTTCATAACATGGGTATGATGAATTGGATGAGTCCCCAATGGTACCCTATTCCCTTCATAGTGCACTACTTTTGACCAGAATCCTATAGGCCCTGTTCAAAAATAGTGCACTATAATGGAAATATGGTTCCATTTGGGATGTAAGCATTCATTGACCTGATAATGACAGAGAAGTCAGATGACTATCTGTCTTTAGCCTTGCCTGCACTGGACACAGCGGTCTTTTTTTACCCACAACCACCCCTTCCAGACCCTTGTGCCTGCACTGGACAGATGAAGGCTAGGGTGCCTGTGACTGGCCTGCTCGGTCTCCTCAGACATTTGCTCACTAAAGGTCACTTTCACTTTAGGTCACTTTCTTTGCCACTTCAAAAGCCGTGTTGCCAACATGAATGGGTAAAGCAATCGTGTTTGTACACTTTCAACTTTTGTTACATGGTAGTTATGACAGTAGTTAAGACTAACTTTTACAGTACTGACTGTCCTCTACTCTCTCCCTAGTAATTACACTACTGACTGCCCTCTACTCTCTTCTCTCCATAGTAATTACACTACTGACTGCCCTCTACTCTCTTCTCTCCCTAGTAATTACACTACTGACTGCCCTCTACTCTCTTCTCTCCATAGTAATTACACTACTGACTGCCCTCTACTCTCTTCTCTCCATAGTAATTACGCTACTGACTGCCCTCTACTCTCTTCTCTCCCTAGTAATTACGCTACTGACTGCCCTCTACTCTCTTCTCTCCCTAGTAATTACGCTACTGACTGCCCTCTACTCTCTTCTCTCCCTAGTAATTACGCTACTGACTGCCCTCTACTCTCTTCTCTCCCTAGTAATTACGCTACTGACTGCCCTCTACTCTCTTCTCTCCCTAGTAATTACGCTACTGACTGCCCTCTACTCTCTTCTCTCCCTAGTAATTACGCTACTGACTGCCCTCTACTCTCTTCTCTCCCTAGTAATTACGCTACTGACTGCCCTCTACTCTCTTCTCTCCCTAGTAATTACGCTACTGACTGCCCTCTACTCTCTTCTCTCCCTAGTAATTACGCTACTGACTGCCCTCTACTCTCTTCTCTCCCTAGTAATTACGCTACTGACTGCCCTCTACTCTCTTCTCTCCCTAGTAATTACGCTACTGACTGCCCTCTACTCTCTTCTCTCGCTAGTAATTACGCTACTGACTGCCCTCTACTCTCTTCTCTCCCTAGTAATTACGCTACTGACTGCCCTCTACTCTCTTCTCTCCCTACAGAACAATGGATCCCTGGGCTGGTGTCAAAATCATAAACAGTGTGCCAAGGTAACGTACAGATGTTTACATCCGCACCTTCCCTAACATGACAGAAATCACACAAACTGATCTATTTTCAGTGGAAAAACTCTCAGGGAACGTCAGCAGCTGAACAAATAGCATGATACATCATTGTCATAGTGGTTCTTACACAGTACTCTATTTACCATGCAATACCATACATCACTGTGTCAGCCAATATACTGCAGCTAGCTATGTACTGTTCATCTGTAGGTCACAGAGCCGACATAATATATGATTGCAGCGTATAGCGACAGGTGCTTTAGATGGATGCTTGGCTGTTAAGCTCTTTGTCTCTCCACTTTTGTATTTTCATCAAATACATTTCTGTATATCCCTTTCTGGAAGTCATAATTGTCCTTGGGTAATGAGGTCCTCTCATTTTTGGTATTGAGGACAGTAACGTTCTCTAACAGCCCTTCGGTATACTATCCCCACAGTGTACAGAAGGGAAGCTGACATGTAGCTTTTGTGCTTATTCCACAGGCTTCAGTATACTGTAGTATACGAAAAAAGAATGGTTGCACAGTTGTCATATCTCATCATGAAAACAGCAGTCAAATACCATTATGACAAGTATTATCTCATGTTTTTGATTAATTTAATGTTTTTTTTCTTTCAATAACACGTTCACACTCGTAGCTATTTATTCTGAAGCCACATTCCTAATTAGTTTTGAAATGTCTTTGTGATTGCTTTGTTTACTACAGTATAACACTCTGGCTAGTTGTGTGTTTGTGTCACCATATGGGAGAAAAGCACAACAACACACGTCTCTCTCTGGGACAGACAGACAGACACACCCCTGGGTTGGCTCGCAGCAGAAACATAGTCAGCCAGCCACTGACCTCTCTTGGTGGGTCCATGAAAACATTTGGCCAACTGCTCAGCAGATTTCTCCAGAACTCCGGAGATAGTTTTCACTCAAACTTTAAACCAGGTCAGTCCCTGTAGCGTGATAGCATCCTCCACACTATGTCCATGTAATATAGCCTGGAACCGAAACCAATATGCTCTGTTTTTAATGGTGAAACTGAGCATATCAGTTTGGATACCAGGCTACAGATAATAAAATGTCAGTGCTCTCCTTGTTTTCTTGAAGAGTGACAATGCTATTTTATTCACACGAAGAAAGTAATAATGATATTCTATTCTCGTTAAGAAAGAACACAGCCAATTAGAATTCTCTTCCTTGTAGAATGTTCAATACACGGCAGCTAATTGCCAAATTAGAGGCCAAATTAGAGGCTCTGAAGTAGAGATGAAGAATCCATTTATTCTCACTAAGGAGATCTTAATGTCTCTGCGGTCTCACTTTAAAAGTAAACTTGCTTTGCTTTCAGTTCCGTTACGTGTCGCCAATGGTTCTGTATATCACTCTAACTCAACATTAGATTTGATAGGCTGCCCAAGGATTCCAGTCTGAAGTTTAAGGTGTTCCTGAAATGTCACTGCCTACTATGTAAGCTGTACTGTAGTTCCAGCTCAACCACAACATTGGAAGTCAGACCCTCATGTTTTGCAGTATTTGATTACAGGAGACAATTTGTTTTCGCTGCGTAAGCCATCGGATGTCTGCATTTGGTGATTGCTTGCAGCAGTGTTTACGGCTACACTGAAAGTCCACCCACAACGTATCGGAGACCACAACAATGCTGCCATTTTTTTTTTAAGCCCTCAATGATTACATCCAGTAGAGCTATGATAATGTTTGGTCACAATAGTCCGATCATCCTGTACTTTGCCCATGCACACTCAGCATCACGTTGTCTCCATGGACCTCCCTGGTAACGATGAGTGACTGTTAATCCGCCTGTCACTATCTCTTCGAGGCAGGCAGTCAATTAAGGCTACTATAGACGATTACCATAGCCTGACAAAATAGAGTCCGGTCACATCTTCATTTAAAGGCTTAGCAGGGGATGACAGGATCGCTTCAGTGCCTCATTTAGAAGAACCGTGGACGGTCATAATTGCCATGCCATTACACCGGGCTGCCCGTCAGCCTCTCAGCTCTGCAGATATTAATGCTTAGTTGAAGTCATTATTATTTTTTTATCACCTCACGACAAGCCACGGCTCTTTCAGATTGGCATTTAGGCAGCACTTGGGAGTCATTAGTGTACTAACTAACACTTACTGGTCTAGCAGTTGGGATGATGTGGCCCTAAGGACTAAAAATAAGGCTGAAATGGCACCCTACTCCATATATAGTGCACTACTTTTGAATGCACACCACATGAATGCATCTTCCACCACAGACATTACCATGTGAAATAATGAGCAGTGTTGGCACTACAGAGAGGTGGCACGGGCTTGTCCTCTTGAGAAAGACTCTGGAACCCCCTCAAAGCCTGTTCAAGTTGTAGAAACACGAAGGGAGCGACAAATGCAAGGTCTCTTTCCTCCGGGGAGGGTGTCATCTGGGCACTGTATCAAACACTGTTGTGTGCTACAGTACAGCCAGGGCGCCTCCCAAATGGCACCCTTTCCCCTCTTTAGTGTATTTATTTTGACCAGGGCCCATATGGCGCTGGTCAAAAGGAGTGCGCCGTATAGAGAACAGGGTACCATTTGGGAAGCAGGCTCAGTCTCCCCCAACAGTACAGCAGCGTTATGCACGGTCAGCAGAGAAGTCACTGGGGCTATTATTTACCGTCGTTCACAAAGGAAACGGTTCACTCTTGTCCTACTACATCCTGAAATGGCCATGTGCACTCTGCTGGTGCATTTCCTGTTTTCCCTGGTTCCTTTGTTAAACAGAGCAGGTTTTCCTGTGTTCAAAATGGAGAGTAAGCATTATTGACTTTCAAATGTCTTTTTCAAATTTATGCCATCAAGGGGTAACACTCCTTTGTCTTTTGCCATCAGTGGAAGCGAGTCCTTAGGTGTTCTGTAAATTCCTAGGCATTCTATCAGAGTCCTAGAACTCTGCTTTATTTGCGGTCGGTCGCTAGTGGAAAGGAATGCCTGGTTTGAGTTTGAAATGGGGCGGAAAACGAAGCGTAGCCGAGGCACAATAAGAACGAGGAGACGAGAGAGTCTGAGCGTCAGTTGGGATTAGAGGGTGAACCTCCCGTTGGAGACCAGAGAAGGGAGATAAGAGATGACAGGACAGGGACAGTCATAGTACAGCATGGCACTAGGCTATGGCGGCGAGCCGAGGATCTAGACCCTATGGGAGAGCTTTAGACATGCATTACATCGTAGTATGGAGTGATTGTAGGAGAGAGAAAGCAAGGGCAGGGCACTACAGGAGAGTAGACGGGTAAGAGAGTGCTAGCTGAATGTATGAGCAATGTATGAGCATGTGTTACTGAATTGGAAAGGGTACAACGTCAGGCTTTAGCAGTTTCAGGATGTTCCTTCCATGGAAGTAGCAGTGGAGCCTGGGGCTAGCTCGGCAGGGTCTCCGCATTTCCCCCTCCATAAAGTGGGCACCTCAGCTGCATTTAAACGTGTGCCCCCTTCCTTCACATTATTCAGAGTTTCCGACAACTACCAACACTTTCCACCCCTCACACACTTACTCTCACACACACACACACACACACACACACACCCACACACACACACACACACACACTTGCTCATGTTTTCACAGCAACTGAAGATAAATGTGTTTCCCACTCTCATTCCGACCAAAACGTTGCCCCAGGACAACTCCGATCTTCACGCCTTGAAAACTTTCAACAACGCATTACATGGCTGAGGTTTTCTCTAGAAGGTTGTAGGAGTGTTTTGGACATGCTGTTATACTTGTATCAAGGCATAAGTAAGTAAAAAATAATAACCATAAGCATACCGAGTTTATAGACTGAACACAAATATAAACGCAAAAGTGTTGGTCCCGTGTTTCATGAGCTGAAATAAAAGATCCCAGAGATTACCAAGACAATCCATCCACCAGACGTGGCATATCAATAAACTGATTAAACAGCATGATAATTACAAAAGTACACCTTGTGCTGGGGACAATAAAAGGCCACTCTAAAATGTGCAGTTTTGTCACACAACACAATGCCACACATGTCTGAAATTGAGGGAGCGTGCAATTGGAATGCTGACTGCAGGAATGTCCACCAGCGCTGTTGCCAGAGAACTGAATGTTCATTTCTCTACCATAAGCCGACTCCAACGTCTTTTTAGAGAATTTGTCAGTATGTCCAACCGGCCTCACAACCGCAGACCACTTGTAACCACGCCAGCCCAGAACCTCCACATCCGGCTTCTTCACCTGCGGGATCGTCTGAGACCAGCCCCCCCGGACAGCTGATGAAACTGAGGAGTATTTCTGTCTGTGATAAAGCCCTTTTTGTGGAGAAAAACTCGTTCTGATTGGCTAGGCCTGGCTCCCAAGTGGGTGGGCCTATGCCCTGCCAGGCCCACACATGGCTGTGCCCCTGCCAAGTCATGTGAAGTCTATAGATTAGATTAGGGCCTCATTTATTTATTTTAAATTGACTGATTCCCTTATATGAACTGTAACTCAGTAAAATCTTTGACATTGTTGCATTTATATTTTGGTTCAGCATAGTTACACCTAGATAAAGAGTGACATCACATATCAAATGGATATTGTTACTGTAATATGGTAACTTTCAAATTACCCCTAGATGCAACATTCCCAACTGCCTTTCCTCCATAGCTACCAGCCACTGTGTTTCATTGCAGCATGAAATTGAAAATATTAATATTCCCCTGGGCAGTCTAACCTGGGTTACTCATGCAGGAAGAGTGTCTCTCAGGGGACAAGGACATTAGTACAGATCTACAAGCCGCTACAGGAAGCACATAGTTAACAAACACACTGTGGAAGAGTGGTGTTCTTTTGATTTTCAAACATCCTATTTATTTCTTGCTTGTAATGATGTTCCCCAAATTAAATGTAGGTCCAGCAACCGGCGTTCAAGTTCTTTTAGCTGTTCTCTCCTCAAGAGAGGCAGGAACACCGACAAGGCCACAGATGTCAGATACATACAAAGATTCATCCCAATAATCCTCAAACGGCTAAAGTTTGTGGCAACTGTGGTGACATGTTTTTACAGTAATGAGCTGCTTCAGAAATCCCCTGTGGTGGCAGGGATGGTGTAACAAGCCCTTACCTCCATCTCTGTTTCTCTCACCTTCAAAGTGCCTGGAACCCTGCAAGGCCTCCTGGGACCTGAAGAGCCAATGCCGGGAGCTTTGTGAGGTATGATGACCTTTGACAGCCTCCCATTTCGTTAAGTTAGGGGGGAGGAACGCGCTGAGGAGAGGCTTCATGTCGAGAGGCTAAATTAGTAGAGTTCAGTTCAGATTCTCCTCCATAGGATTTTTTTCGGCAAATGTAATCAGGCACAGACATCTTTTACCTCCGTGCTTCCTCAATTTCATTACTCAGTCTTAAGTAATCAGAAACTGATCTTTTTCCTACAGTTTCTGCACAGTTTTTCCTACAGTTTTTTTGGGCAATGTTATTTTAGTAGTAAAGCATCTGTGCTTTCTAACACTCTTCTCTCTCTCGATCCTCCACCCCAGCGCTCATTTCCCAAGAAGCACTGGGAGTGTGTGACGAGTTGTGAGTTCCTGCGCTCAGTGGTGGCAGTGAAGCAGGGTGACTGCCCTGCACCTGAAAAGGCCAGCGGATTCGCGGCGGCGTGCGTGGAGGGATGCGAGGAGGACAGAGAGTGCTCTGCCCAGAAGAAGTGCTGTTCCAACGGCTGTGGGCACACCTGCCAACCTCCCAAGAACCTTTACAAAGGTACAGCAACCTCCAGTACACACAGTAGAAACTACAGTATGTAAATGTTTTGTTGGTTGGTTACAACCAATATATTATCTGCAACAAATTTGTGGGCCAATTCAAAGATGAGATTAAAAAAACTTTTAAAAAATCTAACTTTTGCTTAGATAATTCCCTGGTGTCATGTAAGGTTTGAATCTAACTATGTGAAAAATCTGTCGATGTGCCCTTGAGCAAGGCACTTAACCCTAATTGCTCTGGATAAGAACGTCTGCTAAATGACTAAAATTGAATGATCACATGTGACGTTGAAATGACCCACCTCACCCTTCCAGGAGCCCCTCTGAAGCCCAGAAAGGAGCTGAGTTTTAAGGAGCTGAGGTCTGGTCAGATGGAGGTGAGCTGGTCCACCCGATTCAACGTGTCAGCCGAGCCGGTCGTCTACGTGCTCCAGAGGAGGTGGAACTACGGGATCCAACCCAGCGAGGACGCTGCTACACAGTGGGAGGGGGTAGCTCAGGTTAGTCAGCCTTTTTGTGGATGCTTACTTATTGATACTGTATTTAGTTGATTATAAAGGGACAAATGAATGTCATCTACTTAGAATTCAAAGTGTGACAATGTATTGATTGTGCATGAAGTTAAACAACGCTCTGTCTCTGTTTTACGCTCTCTCTCTCTCTCTCTCACACACTTTTGCTCTCTCTCTCTCTCTAGACCACGGAGGGGAAAGCGCGGCTGGCTGACATCCGGGCAGGCCGGTGGTACCAGTTCAGAGTGGCAGCAGTGAACGTCCACGGGACCAGAGGGTTCACCACTCCCAGTCGCCACATCCACACCAAGAAAGGTCAGGCAGAGTGTGTGTGTGTGTGTCTGCTTGCGTGTGTATGTGAGGCTGGCTTAATCACCCTGGGGTGATATTGCACTGACTGTAATGAAGATGAATACAGACTAATTACATTGGCTTTTGGCCATTTCTGAAGTGCTGTATTGTGCTTTAGCTCCGTAGAGCTGTAATACCTTCCAGTCAATATATGAATATCTTTAATAGACAGTTACTAAAGCTTCATGTATTTGGCAGCTGTAATGTCATTAACCTTTTTACTGCAGTGGGCTAAATCAGGGTCACACAGATTCTTAGTAGTCTTAAACAAACCTACAAAAGTGTACACCTCACACACATGGTTGTGGGCTCAAAAAAGGAATCAACTGTACCATGTCAGATATGGAGATGAACTGTATTACATTTTGAGTTTGTATCCCAATATTACACCTTAAATACATTACAGAAGACTGAAATATAACAAAACACTTTGACATAGAAACACCGGAAACACTACTGATGTCTACTTCAGACCAATGGCACCTGATTGATTAACGATGTCTTCCCCAGACCCCTCCAGACCCCCTGCCCCATCTGAGCTGAGGATGTCCAACATGACCTTTGGCCCCGGCGGCAGGGTGGTGTCGGTCCGGCTGCGCTGGTCCATCCCCTCAGATCTGGATGTCCCTGTACACCACTACAGGGTGTCCTGGAGCTGGGCCACAGGCAGTACTGGGGCCTTAGCACCACCTAAGACCAAGAGGAGGAAGCTGGTCAATGGGGTAAGTCATAGAGTAAGTCCCCAACCCTGACATTTTGGGCCCATTGGGGTAGGTCAGTCATGTCAATAGAAATGGAATGACGTGCTCTGAGGTGCTTTGGCGGTCTAGTCATTCTACTTCTAAGGTCATAGCCTCTACACTCCTAGAAAAAAGGTGCTATCTAGAAACTAAAAGGGTTCTTCGGCTGTCCCCATAGGATAACCCTTTGAAGAACCCTTTTTGGTTCCAGGAACCTGGTACCTGGTACCAAAAAGGGTTCTCCTATGGGGACAGCCGTAGAAGCCTTTTGGAACCCTTTTTCTACCCTGACATGAAGGCACTCATTAACATGGGACATTCCCTGGGACAATGTACAGTGGAAGCCTGTTCTTTCTTTCCTCAAGCCACAACAAATGTAATGGAAGGATAAACAATGGCAGTGTGTGTGGCTTTGATGCCATAAACTCTCCAATCGGATGGTGCTTAGTGCGTACACACCAAACCAAGCAATTGTATAGTTGTCGCCTCTGGCAAATGAATTGCAAATCGATGCTATTAAATAGCATTAGCTCATGTCTGTTTTAGAAAATGAACATTTCCGACAAGTTATGCTGTGGTTACGGGACCTACATTGTACCTTTGTTGTGTGGATACAGAGGACACAGAACGGTCTTCCTGACCCCATAACCCCTCTGTCCTGTGTGTGTATCCAGGGGCAGAGCTATGTGGAGCTGGAGAGTCTGCGAGCTAACAGGAGTTACAGTGTGGAGCTACAGGCTGTGTCCTATTGGGGACAGACCCCACTGAAAAGTCCCAAAGCCAGCCTGCACTTCAACACACGACACGGTATGTCAACAACAGTCAATGCTTATCAGCTCCCAAATTCTGGGAACATTCTCAAAGTTCCCAGGTTTTTACAGAAATCCCAGTTGGAGGGTTTACAGAATTGAGCAACTCCTATTAAATATTTACCCAGTATATGGAGGTTGGAAGCGTGATACAATACATGACCAAAAGTCTACTTGTCGAACATCTTATTCCAAAGTTGCTAGGGCTGTTATGGTGACCTGCGACTCCGCTGGTCACGAGTCATGACGGCAGTCAAATTCCACAAGACCGTTTATCATGGTAATTAGGCTTCTCCAAGCTCTGATGCTGCTGATGGTCATTAATAGCCTACCAAACTTGCTAACTGCCTGGTACTCAGCATCAATGCAATTGAAATCGAAAATCTAAACAAACACTTCATGAGAGCCAATGAGCTCATATTGCGCAACATTTCAATAGGCTATGCAATTGCGTGAGAAAACAGTGATGGCCTCTACTAAAAAGAGGTGGATCCCATCAGCTTTTTATAGGCTAGGCCTACTATATTTATTTCTCAACTTTCCTAATATTAAGCATATTGCTTCTCTTTACAACAGGAGTATAGCCTAGCTGGCTGGCATGAAAATGAACCACGGGAAAAGCGTCCTCCATTCACTATTTAAGTGCATAGATGACATGTATTTTTTTCCACTACCCCTGTTTTCGAGACAGGTGCATGATAATGGTCCATTTGAAATCAAAACAAATTTAATATATATATATATATATATATATATTATTTAGTATATGTAAAGATTAAATCAAGAATAGTCTGATGGGTGACAATATTAGCCTATCACTTGTGAATTATACAATGATGCCCAGCACAAGAAACAATGCCTTTTTTTTTGCGACTTTTCCTAATCATAGTCGCACACCTCATGTAGCCTAGCCCAGAGGCCTGTTTTGATAAGGTTTGTATCACAACTAAAGTGGGTAAATAACTTCTTAAAATTAAGCACATTAATCTGCTTTACAAGGGGTGTAGAGCCTAACTGGCATACTGTACATAAGCAGTGTGTGACTTTCAAGTTTGGGGAAAGATCATTTTCACCATAAAAAGTCACCTTTCTAGTTTAAGCATTACATGCATAATCGTTCATTCATTTAGGGGGCATTACGGCCACACGAAGGGGATGTCGCCGGGAAATTTGAGGCATTATTAAGAGCTCGTCAAATCCTGAATCAGAGACTGTATGTACAGCCTGTGCAAAAAAAAAACAAAGCAGAGCTCAAGCCTTTCACACAACTTAAAAAAATAAAAATCAATCATCATTAGAGTCTCATCATGCAGCCTTAGAATGTATTAAAAATCTAAACTTATAGCCCAACGCCTGTATCATAACTAAAATAACTCTAAATGAAGCATAGGAGGGAGGACCTGTTTCGTTAACCACTCAGCACAGAATAGCCGCATGTGCGCACTCCCCCAAATCATTTGGAGAAAATATGCTTTCTATTTTATTTAGCTATGTTCAATTGTATTCTTCATACTGTTAAATAATATAAAATAATGCCACGGAATTCTAAGCTAATCATGTCTGCTAAATGAACTAGTGTACTCTAGCCCACAGCCATATGGCACAGACACATGCACGCACGCACACTATACATACACATGGATTTAGTACTGTAGATATGTGGTGGTGGTGGAGTAGGGGCCTGGGGGAACAGTGCGTTGTGAAATCTGTGAATGTATTGTAATGTTTTAAAATTGTATAAACTGCCTACATTTTGCAGGACCCCAGGAAGAGTAGCTGCTGCTTTGGCAGCTATTGGGGATCCATAATAAATACAAATATGGCATAGCCAGATCATGGCCTAACATAAGGACAACTCAGAGTATGCTATTCTGTTCTTCTGAAATAGACTACAGAAATAGACATACAGACTCGGGAGAGGCGAATTTCGAAAGCCGTGTGTGAAACACAACCCAACCAAGCCGCACTGTGTCTTGACACAATGCCCACTTAACCCGTAAGCCAGCCACACCAAAGTGTTGGTGGAAACACCGTACACCTTGCGACCGTGTCAGCGTGCACTGCCGGCCAAACCCTTCCCTAACCCGGACAACACTGGGCCAAATGTGTGCCACCCCATGGGTCTCCCGGTCGCGGCCGGCTGCGACAGAGCCTGTACTCAAATCCAGAATCTCTAGTGGCACAGCTAGCACTGCAATGTGTGCAGTGCCTTAGACCACTGCGCCACTCGGGGGGCCAACAAACCATTTCTGTATGGACCTCGCTTTGTGCAAGGGGGAATTGTCATGCTGAAACAGGAAAAGGTCTTCCCCAAACTGTTGCCACAAAGTTGGACGCACATAATCGTCTAGGATATTGTATGCTGTAGCGTTAGGATTTCCCTTCACTGGAACTAAGAGGCCTAGCCTGAACCATGAAAAACAGCCACAGCCACATTCCTCGTCCACCAACCTTACAGTTGGCACTAGGCACTATGCATTGGTCCAGGTAGCATTCTCCCGGCATCCGCCAGACCCAGATTCGTCAGTCGGACTGCCAGATGGTGATTTATCACTCCATAAAATGTATTTCCCTTGCTCCAGAGTCCAATGCTGGTGAGCTTTACATCACTCCAGCTTGTCATTGTGCATGGTGATCTTAGGCTTGTGTGCGGCTGCTCAGCCATGGAAACCCATTTCACGAAGCTCCCGACTAATAGTTATTGTGCCGACGTTGATCATGTCCCTGCTTATAATTATCTGGGTATCTGGATTGACAGAAAAGGCTGATTGAGGATATTTTTACTAAAGAATGTGTTTGTTTCCTGTAATTGTGTTTTGCTTTTCGTGTATTGATGTGAGTATTGATGTGTATATTGGTGTGTATAGTGTATATTGATGTGTATACGGGGCTGATCTGTGTAAGTAAGGGTAAAAAAGGAAATGTATAGTATTTTGGCCATATAGTGTATGTTTGCATCAGATCTAACATTGCTTTGTTCCCATTTTCATTGTTCCACAATCAGGGCAGGAGCAGACGTCTGGCGCCCGCCCGGTCCCCGTCCCCGAGGGCCTTATCCCTGATGTGTTGGATGTGGGCACCCCTTTCTACCAGGACGGCCAGCTGCAGGTCCGGGTCTACTGGCAGAGGAGCACAGGTATGCAGGGGGAAACCCAGACACAGCTACACACACATGCGTGCCTTTGTGTGTGTGTGTGTGTGCATGCATGCATGCATGCATGCACGCGCACACACACACACACACACACACATTTGATTTGGCCTTCGACAAGAACAGCAGTGAGGCTGAGGAAATAATCCTCTAACCACCACCTCCCTATCGTTATGTAAACAGAAAGATTATCGTAAATGTACAGGCTGCTTGTGGGTAATTAAACACGAAACAAAAGACTGCTTTCTTACAAGCTGATAAGATGCACAGAAGTACATCCGGAATCCTGTTCATGCAGGAACATGAGCAGAGTAAGCTAGCATTGCATGTGCCCTGGCTACCCACGGCACACACACTGGGCTACCCAGAGCACACACACTGGGCTACCCAGAGCACACACACTGGGCTACCCAGAGCACACACACTGGTCTACCCAGAGCACACACACTGGGCTACCCACGGCACACACACTGGGCTACCCACGGCACACACACTGGGCTACCCAAAGAGCCAACTGAGGAACGGCTTCTCTTACATTTTGCGTCAAATAATCTGTTCTGTCTGAATAAGTTGAGCTTTATAGAAGTGAACTATTGATTCTTATTATGAAAGGCCAATGTGTGCTTTGTCACCAATGTTATGCAACAAATCGGCAGTTGGTTGAGGATGAATGATTATTGATTTATTCTACTTTCCATCTCTCTCAGATCCCACTGTAGCTCGGTATCGTGTCCAGTGGGTACCAGAGTACTGTGGACACAACCAGACCAAAGGAGTGGACAAGATCATCACACGGGTAACCAGTTTCATTCAGCCATACAACCGATTTTATGGTGTATCTTCAATTAAGACAAAGGGTATCTATCTCTATTGGAGTTACAGTGTAGGCTGCTCTCATCATATATGTGACCGCTGTCTTTAACCTCTTATAGGAGGGCTTTGCCAGCCTCCACGGCCTGCTCTTCTCCTGTAAGTACAGAGTGAACCTCCAGCCACTGGGTACTAAGGGACGTGCCCAGGCAGAAACCACCTTCTTCTACACCCCCTCCTGTGCCACCATCAGGGCCAAGAGCCCCAAACACATATCCTGTCCTGGCCAGGAAGGTGAGACCACTGACCACCCAAAGACGACTTTAGTCAATTTGTCATTAACCCTAGTGACCCTTCAATTCACTTGTCCATTGGTGTACCTCTCTATGTTTGAGATAAACTACATTGAAGTCGGACTGTGCAGAATCACTGATCTACATATCACCTTGCATCCTAAATAACTAGTCAGTATGTGATCAAGATTTGCAATTCTGCACGTCGCTTTACTCAAACTGATCCCCTTAAACACTCTGTACGTTTGTCCCATAGGAGCTCCTCCTCCCAAGGTGCTGTCCAAGGCAGAGAACCTGACCGCCTCCTTCATGGCCCACAAGGGTAACGTCACAGCTGTGTTTACATGGGAGGTATCTACGCCACTCCCACCCCAACAGCTCCACGGGTTCCAGGTCACATGGGCAGAAGTGACCTCAGCCAGTCGCCATAACAACCTTCCCAACAGCCTAATCTCACAGTCCCAGATACTACCACCAGTAAGTCCATCAGTATAAACTCAAATAGTGCTGCCCCACTGGGCACAGACGTAAATTCAGCGTCTTTGCCACGTTGGTTCAACATAATTTCATTGAAATGACGTGGAAACAACGTCGATTCAACCAGTGTCTCCCCAGTGGGGTGCCACCATAACCGGAAACCCACATCAACTCAATGAATTAGCCCACCTTTATGCAACAAATCTGAGCATTTGTCTCAGGAAATCAAAATCCCTGCAATAATCAACAAATGTCAAAGTAATCCATCTTCATTTTCACAAATTCCCATGATTTGTTGCGGTTTAAATACGTAGCGTCGCGGCAAAGGATGGATGTGAATTAGAGTAAGGTGACCAAAACATCCATTTAGGAAAAAGACAACCAGCTCCCCCGTTTCACGGTTAATGAGCCCCTGTATTGCTGTCTTCCTCTTCTCTCAGGAGCGTAATGTCCTGGTAGTGTCAGGTCTGCAGCTAGCCACCCTCTACAGGTTGGAGATCCAGCTGATTGGAGCCGGAGGAGAGGGTCCTGCCACCACCAAGACGTTTTGCACTCCCACCACCTCACCAGTCCAGCAGCACAGTAAGATCATTGATTGGATTATCTTGCTCTTTTCCAGATGCTAAAAGAGAATTACAATGAGAATACGCACATGCATAACCACTGATAACTGACGTTCTCTTAAATATGGCCAGTTTGATAGGGGATAGAAAATGTCATGTACATTTTTTTTTTTTAAATGTGGTGATTTTGCTGTCTGACTATGGTTGCGTATTACTGGAAACTTTAAAAGTCTACCATTAAACTATCATAATTTTGGTAACTTTCAAGGAATGTATGGAATTTTACAAGATGACATCGTTTTGGGTGCCGCCGACTATCACAGGTGTCTGTAATTATCTCTGGCGCTCTGTGTGGCCTCATGTCAAATATATTACAAAAAATCCAACAAGATGATTTTAAAATAAAAAAATATAAAGACAAAGCTATAAAACATTATTCTAAATATAAACCAAGTTAGTAAATGTATGTGTTAAATATGAGGATTTCAGCATGAAATATCCTTTATATTTTTTACACACTTATTTATTTGACGATATAAATATGTTTATGTTGTAAATGTTTGGGGTACAAACTGGTTGTAGTTGTGAAAAAAGACAATAGCTGGAAGAGTTGCTGAGTTAATTGAAAATAATGCCATCGTTGATTTAGACGCTTTTTTTCATTAATGACGCTATTTTCTCTTGAACCATGTGGTCTATCCACTAGAAACTCATGGACAATATGGACACAGATATAACAAATGGATACTTTATATATGAATAAAAATATGTTTTTGTTATTCAAGTATAAATCATCAAAGATGCCATAGATTACCTGTTAATTACCATTATTACTGAAGAATCTGGTAACTTTCGTAAATTACCGGTAGCTTTGCAACCCCAACTCTGACCGTATCGTTGACTTGTTTGGCCTATCTCAGGACCTAGACTCAGGAACCATCACCAGCACCAGCCCAACATAGAGAGGCACTGACCAGGGCTGACCAGACTGCACAGGACTAACCTCCCAGACTCAGGACACTGGAGAACAGCCACCAACAGAAGAGAGAAGTGTTCTCTTTCAGACACTACTCAGTCATGCCTCTACTGTTGTATGTACACTCTACCAATCAAAGAAATTGCTAACAAGTAGCCCACCGATAAACAGTTCACCCAACCCTTCAACGAGGGAATGCTTCTGAATTTTGCATGTGGATATGAGTCGTTATACAGTAGATTAAGATTCCTTAGAGACCTTGGCTTTGCATGTAAAATCCTAGTGTTTCTGGCATGAAATGATTTGTATTACAACCTCCCTGTCTCCGACAAATAGACAATGACTTGTCACTGTTCATTAATACATTTTTTAAATATAAAAGCGATGTTTATTTACGTTTTAATAGGCTGAAGATGTTATTTTGTGCCCCAACTCATGTACTGTAAATGGTGTACATACAGTTTGTCTATAATTTATTTATGTCTACAGTGGTTTATTTGTATGTATTACTGTACACAGTTGTCTTTGTTACTTTTGACTGTGTATGTTCTTTCCAGTTCACCCTTTTGTAAACTGACATTCCCTGTATAGAGATGTATAAGTAAATTCCATGTCAAAAAGTGTTGTCGTCTGTGCATATTTTATACTGTATGGTTCAAAAGTCCATAGTTATAAACCAGAGAAAATGAACGACCATTGTGTTTCTATTGACATGATGGCTTGTTTGGTGTGCAAACAAAAGGTTAGCTAGTGAAACACAGGTCTCCTGGGGACGTGTGGAAACACAAACACACCACCCGGCAACGCAGTCTGTCAGCGTTCTATACCCATGGTGCATGGCGTCACACTTATCCCCATTCAACCCAACCAACTGGGTCTCTGTGTTTCTGCCTGTCTAACTACTGTATGTGTGCACATGCGTCTGAATATGACTCTGCTATGGTATCTAGCTCTCATTTATTTTTATATATATATATATATATATATATATATATATATATATATATATATATATATATACACTGCTCAAAAAAATAAAGGGAACACTTAAACAACACAATGTAACTCCAAGTCAATCACACTTCTGTGAAATCAAACTGTCCACTTAGGAAGCAACACTGATTGACAATAAATTTCACATGCTGTTGTGCAAATAGAATAGACAACAGGTGGAAATTATAGGCAATTAGCAAGACACCCCCAATAAAGGAGTGGTTCTGCAGGTGGTGACCACAGACCACTTCTCAGTTCCTATGATTCCTGGCTGATGTTTTGGTCACTTTTGAATGCTGGCGGTGCTTTCACTTTAGTGGTAGCATGAGACGGAGTCTACAACCGTGGCTCAGGTAGTGCAGCTCATCCAGGATGGCACATCAATGCGAGCTGTGGCAAGATGGCTTGCTGTGTCTGTCAGAGTAGTGTCCAGAGCATGGAGGCACTACCAGGAGACAGGCCAGTACATCAGGAGATGTGGAGGAGGCCGTAGGAGGGCAACAACCCAGCAGCAGGACCGCTACCTCCGCCTTTGTGCAAGGAGGAGCAGAAGGAGCACTGCCAGAGCCCTGAAAAATGACCTCCAGCAGGCCACAAATGTGCATATGTCTGATCAAACGGTCAGAAACAGACTCCATGAGGGTGGTATGAGGGCTCGACGTCCACAGGTAGGGGTTGTGCTTACAGCCCAACACCGTGCAGGACGTTTAGCATTTGCCAGAGAACACCAAGATTGGCAAATTCGCCACTGGCACCCTGTGCTCTTCACAGATGAAAGCAGGGTCACACTGAGCACATGTGACAGATGTGACAGAGCCTGGAGACGCCGTGGAGAACGTTCTGTTGCCTGCAACATCCTCCAGCATGACAGGTTTGGCGGTGGGTCAGTCATGGTGTGGGGTGGCATTTCTTTGGGGGGCCGCACAGCCCTCCATGTGCTTGCCAGAGGTAGCCTGACTGCCATTAGGTACCGAGATGAGATCCTCAGACCCCTTGTGAGACCATATGCTGGTGCGGTTGGCCCTGGGTTCCTCCTAATGCAAGACAATGCTAGATCTCATGTGGCTGGAGTGTGTCAGCAGTTCCTGCAAGAGGAAGGCATTGATGCTATGGACTGGCCCGCCCGTTCCCCAGACCTGAATCATCCAATTGAGCACATCTGGGACATCATGTCTCGCTCCATCCACCGTTGCACCACAGACTGTCCAGGAGTTGGCGGATGCTTTAGTCCAGGTCTGGGAGGAGATCCCTCAGGAGACCATCCGCCATCTCATCAGGAGCATGCCCAGGCGTTGTAGGGAGGTCATACAGGCACGTGGAGGCCACACACACTACTGAGACTCATTTTGACTTGTTTTAAGGACCTTACATTAAAGTTGGATCAGCCTGTAGTGTGGTTTTCCACTTTAATTTTGAGTGTGACTCCAAATCCAGACCTCCATGGGTTGATACATTTGATTTCCATTGATAATTTTTTGTGATTTTGTTGTCAGCACATTCAACTATGTAAAGAAAAAAGTATTTAAAAGAATATTTCATTCATTCAGATCTAGGATGTGTTATTTTAGTGTTCCCTTTATTTTTTTGAGCAGTGTATTTTTTTTTTACATCTTCGGGGTCCTTAACTTTTTATTTTTAGCCTATGAGAGTTGTTGGTTCAAGCGTTGAAGCCTTCCTTACTGCTCTATATGTTTAATGCTGATTTAATTTGCTGTCTTTAATTTGCTATCATCCAGTTTTTATGCGAGTAAAGTCATGACAGCTGTGATGGAAACAGGAATTTTCTGTAAAATTGTATAGACGCTAACAAATCATTTATTCGTTCGACATGGCGGCATGTTTTTGTTTCGGTCAAATGTATTATACGACAAATGGTGGTGGAAATGCCTTTAATACGCAATTATTGATATAATAGCCATCATATGGAAGTAAACTTGTGGTCCTGCCAGTACAATTCAGGAAACCTGGCAGTTTCAATTGGGCTACAGATGAAATAAATAATGAACTTCACAGGGTGGTGAAGATGCATTGTATGAGCTTGATGCTCCTTTCCAATAAATGTCGAGGGTCTTATTCTGGTGACATGATGATTGACGCTTGACAACCGTTTAGACAAATAAAAACATCCATAATCTCTTCATGTAGACTAGCCTACCTGCAGCGCCTACCCGCACTGTATCTGCGAGCTGTTGGCTACATCGCATGTGCTAAAACCAGAGTAGGCACATTTTCTATTTAACAATGTCAGTCACAAAACTATCCATAGAGCTGAAATGCCATGGAAATACATCGAACACTAGATTTATATTCGGTACATGAAAACTTCAGCTAAAAAGTACATTTTGTGTGCACTATGCACCATCACACACTGTTTTTTAAAATCTGCAACAAGTCAGTTTGATGGAAACAACTGGATGGAAAAATGCGCATACTTTCTTTATGCAGATTTGAGAATATTCATATGAGGTTTACATATGAGGTTACATTCCAATTGGATGTAAACCTAGTTTATGGCAGGCAGTGGGAGGCTCCTCAGAGGAGGAAGGGGAGGACCATCCACAGTGAATACATTTTTAGATAAAACTATACTAAATACATTCACGTCCCCAAATAATTGATTAAAACATACTGTTTTGCAATGAAGGTCTACTGTAGTTAAACATCACTCTGTGGGGTAGCACCATTGTGTAGTCGGAGGAAAGCTAGCTTCCGTCCTCCTCTTGGTACATTGACTTCAATCCAAAACCTAGGAGGCTCTTGGTCCTCCTCCTCCTCCTTCTCCTTCCATAGATTTACACAGTAATTATGACAACTTCAGGGGGATGTCCTCCAACCCATCAAAGCTCTTGGAGCATGAACTGACATGTTGTCCACCCTATCAAAGGATCAGAGAATGAATATAGTAGTGAAAGCATAAGCTACAGCTAGCTAGCACTGCAGTGCATAACATTTGGTGATTAGTTGACTCAAAGAGAGAAAGACAATAGTTTAACAGTTTTCAACAAATTCAATAAAGGAGAAGCGAGAGAGAGAGTGTGGAAGAGAGATTTAATATTTTTTTTCACTTTCAGTTTCACTTAGCTAGCAAATGCACATGGCTAGTTAAGCTTACTCAAACACCCGGCTCAAACAGAGGGATACTATGTTAGCTAGCTGGCTATGACTATTCAACACAACACAGGAACTCTACCAAGTCAATGTAAGCTTTGGTTTTATTAATTTATTGCCACGGGGCCCGCTGATGTAACTGCTAAACTGCTTACTGACTGTACACTGCATGATTGTAGCGGGTTTACTAACACATTAGTTCTGTTAGCTATGTTGACTAGGATGTTACTTTAGCTAATATGGGGACAAAAATGTAGGCTGTGTGCAGCGGTTTTGATATGATTTGGTTGGAAATGTTTTTTTCGCATGGTCACATACAGCTGATGTGTTCTGCATTGAAGTCCACAAACAAAAGGAAAAGGTGAGAGGAGGAGAGTGCATAGATGCGAGAAGGAATGCAACGCGGCTGCTATGAAAGTGAACTGTGTTTACGTGTGATCAGGGTTGTATTCATTCCACTGATTATGTTGAAAAACGTTTCTTAAACAGAAGCAAATGAAACAGGGCTAAAAATATCTGAATTTGTCCAATAGAAACTCTTGTTTGCAACTGTTGGACTGATGATTACACCCTTGATAAGCTAGATGCAGGCAAGAGTGTGCAAGGCGGTATTGAACGTGTCACTGTCTGTCACCTTTTCACTCAACCTTTGCGCACCTACGTAAACTTTCATTCATAGGCTAGGTTATAGCAACCTCATGATGGGTATAGGGAAAATGTTAGTATCATGTAGTAGCCTAAACCTATTGATGTTACATTGAACTGGGTGAATAGAATATGAATGACAGTCATCCAATATGCTGTAATAGAAACAAGGCCTCCATCATCGTAAACGACACTGACCGCCACTGATGGTAGGTAATGCTGTAAAACACTTGAACAGTAAACGGTTGAATGCTCTAGTATACACTGTACTCGGAGTCCTGAAAGGCCTTGCTGCAAACATAACCACATCTATCCAGTTCCATCCTTGTTCGGGATTTATGACTGTTTCAAGAGTATGGTCCCTCATGTTTATGACCTTCCCTAGGGAGAGGGGAAGAGAGAGAGAAAGGAGGTAGAAACATAGCGGGAGAGATGGAGGATGGAGGAAAAAGTGAGAACACAGGATATATATCAAAACAGTTTAGAAGGCATGGTTCAAGTATATAAATATATTTCCCATATTTGTTTGACTGTTTTAGCACCTAGCAGCAAATGTCAATATCCTAGCAACTAATTAACTTCAAAATATACAGTACCAGTGTCATGACTCCTACCGAAGGTGGCTCTGCGGTCTTCATCACCGGCCTACTAGCTGCCACTGATTCTTTCCTCCCCCTCCTTGTCTGTTTATTGGTTACACCTGCTGTTTATTTGGTGATTAGCCAGCCGGCCCGCCTGCTCTTTGTGCGGAATTGTTTGTGTGACTAGTGTGCATGTTAGAGGTTAATGTATTTTCCTGTTCATGTTTTTTTTGCTGGACTGTTTTAGTCCCCGTGTTTGGGGCATTTGTTTTTGTGTGCGCCCTGTGTTTTCGTGGGGTGGCTTATGTTCGCCGTTTGTGCATTAAATAGCACTACCCTGAACTATCTGCTTCCTGCGCCTGACTTCGTACCCACTACACCCAGATCATTACAACCAGTCAAAGGTTTGTGTACACCTACTCATTCAAGTTTTTATTTGTATTTTTTTTTTTTTACTATTTTCTACAGTGTAGAATAATAGTGAAGACATCAAAACTACAAAACAATGCACATGGAATCATGTAATAACCAAAAACGTGTTAAACAATTCAAAATAGATTTTAGATTCTTCAAAGTAGCCAACCATTGCCTTGAAGATCGCCAAGAGTGTGCAAAGCTTTCTCTCAACCAGCTTCATGAGGAATGCTTTTCTAATTGTCAAGAAGGAGTTCCCACATATGCTGAGCTGCTTTTTTTTCACTCTGCGGTCCAACTCATCCCAAACCATCTCAATTGGGTTGAGGTCAGGTGATTGTGGGGGCCAGGTCATCTGATGTAGCACTCCATCATTCTCCGTCTTGGTCAAATAGCCCTTACACATCCTGGAGGTATGTTTGGGGTCATTGTCCTGTTGAAAAACTAAGCACAAACCAGATGGGATGGCGTATCGCTGCAGAATGCTGTGTAAGTGTGCCTTGAATTCTAAATCAATCAAAGACAGTGTCACCAGCAGAGCACCATCACACCACCTCCTCCATGCTTCATGTTGGAAACCACACATGCGAAGATCATCTGTTCACCTACTCTGCATTTCACAAAGACACGACGGTTGGAACCAAACATCTCAAATTTGGACTCATCAGACCAAAGGACAGATTTCCACCAGTCTAATGTCTGTTGCTCATGTTTGGTGGCCCAAGAAAGTATTTTCTTCTTATTGGTGTACTTTAGTAGGGGTTTCTTTGAAGCAATTCAATCAAGAAGGCCTGATACACGCAGTCTCCTCTGAACAGCTGATGTTAAGATGTGTCTGTTACTTGAACTCTGGGAAGCATTTATTTGGGCTGCAATTTCTGAGGCTGGTAACTCTAATGAATGCATCCTCTACAGCAGAGGTAACTTCCTTTCCTGTGGCCGTCCTCATGAGAGCCAGGTTCATCATAGCGCTTGTTGGGTTTTGCGACTGCACTTGAATAAACTTTCAAAGTTCTTCAAATTTTAAGCATTGACTGACCTTCATGTCTTTAAAGTATTGATGGACTGTCGTTTCTTTTTGCTTATTTGAGCTGTTCTTGCCATAATATGGACTTGGTCTTTTACCAAATAGTGTTATCTTCTGTATACCAATCCTACCTTGTCACAACACAACTGATTGTCTCAAACGCATTAAGAAGGAAAGATATTCCACAAACGAACTTTTAACAAGGCACACCTGTTAATTGAAATGCATTCCAGGTGACTACCTCAAGAAGCTGGTTGAGAGAATGCCAAGAGTGTGCAAAGCTGTCATCAAGGCAAAGAGTAGCTACTTTGATGAATCTCAAAAATAAAATATATTTTGATATGTTTAACACTTTTTTTGGTTACTACACGATTCCATGTGTGTTATTTCATAGTTTTGATGTCTTCACTACTTTCTACAATGTAGAAAATAGTCAAACTAAAGAAAAACCCTGGAATGTGTAGGTGTGTCACGACATCGCCCGAAGTCGGTCCCTCTGCTTGTTCGGGCGGCGTTTGGCGGTCGACGTCACCGGCCTTCTAGCCATTGTGTCCAAACTTTTGACTGGTACTGTACGTTTTACGGACACAATCTCTTTTACAATAGTTACATTTAGTTTGTTTTTAGGCCTGTCCTTCCGCTACCCTCAACCCCTCCCACCTATCTCTAAGCACTGTCCATATTGGATTTCCACCAATTTTCCATTGGTTTTGTCTGGTCTTCCATCACACCTGGTTCCAATCCCATCAATTACATATTGTGTATTTAACCCTCTGTTTCCCCTCATGTCCTTGTCAGTGATTGTATGTTTGTGCTAGTTATGTGTTGGTGCGTGACGGGTTTAGTACCCACTTTTATTATTTTTGTATATTTAGGTTTTTGGAGTTTGTAAGCACTTATTAAACGACTCCGTTTATACCAAGTTCGTTCTCCTGCGCCTGACTTCCCTGCCACCAACACGCACCCCCTTTAAAAAATGAAATATCACATTTATATAAGTACTCAGACCCTTCACTCAGTATTTTGTTGAATCACCTTTGGTAGCAATTACAGCCTTGAATCTTCTTGGGTATGACGCTACAAGCTTGGCACACCTGTATTTGGGGAATTTCTCCCATTCCTCTCTGCAGATCCTCTCAAGGTCTGTCAGGTTGGATAGGGAGTGTTGCTGCACAGCTATTTTCAGGTCTCTCCAGAGATGTTTGATCGGGCTCAAATCTGGACTCTGGCTGGGCCACTCAAGGATGTTCAGAGCCTTGTGCCGAAGCCACACTTGCATTGTCTTGGCTCTGTGCTTAGGGTCATTGTCCTGTTGGAAGGTGAACCTTCACCCCAGTCTGAGGTCCTGAGCGTTCTGGAGCAGGATTTCATCAAGGATCTCTCTGAACATTGCTCTGTTCATCTTTGCCTCGATCCTGACTAGTCTCCCAGTCCCTGCCGCTGAAAAACACCTCCACAGCATGCTGCTGCCACCACCATGCTTCACTGTAGGGATGGTGCCAGGTTTCCTCCAGACATGATGCATGGCATTCAGGACAAAGAGTTTCATCAGACCAGAGAATCTTGTTTCACATGGTCTGAGAGTCTTTAGATGCCTTTTGGCAAACTCCAAGCGGACTGTCAATGTGGCGTCCGTCTGGCCACTCTACCATAAAGTCCTGATTGGTGGAGTGCTGCAGAAATGGTTGTCCCTCTGGAAGTTTCTCCCATTTCCACAGAGGAACTCCAGAGCTCTGTCAGAGTGACCATCGGGTTCTTGGTCACCTCCCTGAGCAAGGCCCTTCTCCCCCGATTGCTAAGTTTGGGCAGGCAGCGAGCTCTGTGAAGAGTCTTGGTGGTTCCAAACTTCTTCCATTTAAGAATGATGGAGGCCACTGTGTTCTTGGGGACCTTCAATGCTGCAGACATTTTTTACTACCCTTCCCTAGATCTGTGCCTCGACACAATCCTATCTCGGAGCTCTACAGACAATTACTTCGACCTCATGGCTTTTTTTCTCTGACATGCACTGTCAACTGTGGGACCTTACTATATAGACAGCTGGGTGCCTTTCCAAATCATGTACAATCAATTGAATTTACCACAGGTGGACTCTAATCAAGTTGTAGAAACATCTCAAGGATGATCAATGGAAACAGGAGTCTCATAGCAAAGGATCTGATTACTTATGTAAATTTAAATAAACTGTTTTAGCTTTGTCATTATGGAATATTGTGTGTATGTGTGTAGTTAGATTTTTTATTTTTATTTAATACATTTTAGAACAAAGCTAATGTAACAAAATGTGGAAAAAGTCAAGTGGTCTGAATACTTTCCGAAGGCACTGTATATAACATTCTATTGGTTGCAAGAACTTTGTATAATAATTTAAATTGGGAAATTCTAAGATTTGAATCTGGCATCGTTTTGCGTATCAATTCACAAACCATGTGCCATGGAATCGGTACATCGAAAATCTCTTCCCAACGACTTTGCAATCTATATGGCACAGCTGTCCTTTTTTTGGTCCTTAAATTAAACTGAAATATATTTTTATTTATCACAATTTTCTTTAACCAATTTTGGTCTTTAATGCAGGGCTGACAGACAAGTTCCTTACTTTTCCCCCTTGCACTTGCCTCTTCCATTTTTGCGGTAATGCTGCAATTAGTTGGTTGTAATTTTGGGTAGAGCAGATATTTTCATATATTTTTGTTAGCTGCATGTGTGACAACTCCAACAGTCCTATTTATGATATAATATACAAAGAGTATACTTTTTTTTAAAAATGTATAGATTTAAAAAAAAATATTAATCAATTAGTATATTTTAGTTTAACCACAATATTTATTGTATTATTTCTTCTGTCGTTTCTGGTGGATTAAACTGAAATTGCAACTAACTTTCTATGGCTTGTTTTAAAAGTAGTGATATTTTGGAGATTATTTTGTTTTCAAATAACTGAAAGTAAGAGGTTGCAATCTGAATAAAGAGAAAAGGGCCATTCTTGAACATGGGGTGAGACATTTTTACTAATTTTCTAGCGAACCAGTTTGGATTTAAGTATAACTTTTGTTTGACTGATGCCTTTAGTGAGAGGTCTAATGCTTTAATATTTAATCATTTCTGCAGTCTGAATTCATATTCATAATATAAATAGGACCTTTTTATTTTGTCTGGCTTGCCGTTCCAAATCAAATGGAATATTTTTTGCTCATATAATTTAAAAAACAGGTCACTAGGTGTAGGCAAGACCATAAGCAGATAGGTAAACTGGAATATAACTAAGGAGTTATTCAGAATGATTTTTCCACAAATAGACAGGTATTTTCCTTTCCATGGTAGCAAGATCATTTATTTTTTTCGGGATATGTATACCGAGTATGTCCCCGTCCCTGTCAGACCATTTTATTGGTAAACTACATGGTAATGTAAAAGTTGTATTTTTTTTGTGATTCAATACTTAATATAGTACACATTTGGTTTTAATCCAGAGAGGTTAGAAAAAGTATCTAGATCCACCCTCATCTTAAATGGCACAGACTGCCACTGATTGGTGTTTAAAATGAAGGTTTCAGCATGAAATATCCTTTATTGATTTTTTTTGCACACTTTAATTTATTTGAATATGTCAATATTGAACATGTTTTGCCGCCAAACTGGTGGCTGTGGTGAAAAAGTCATTATTTGGAAGAGTAACAGAGTTAACTGAAAATAATGCCATTATTGATTAGATCCTTTTTTTCATTAATTAGACTATTTTCTCTTGGAACTATCTATCTATCTACTAAAAATTCATGGACAATATGGACACAAATATAAAAAATATATACTTTATACAGTGGGGAGAACAAGTATTTGATACACTGCCGATTCAGCAGGTTTTCCTACTTACAAAGCATGTAGAGGTCTGTAATTTTTATCATAGGTACACTTCAACTGTTAGAGACGGAAAAATCTACAAAAATCCAGAAAATCACATTGTATGATTTTTAAGTAATTAATTAGCATTTTATTGCATGACATAAGTATTTGATGCATCCCCAAAGAATGATGTTTCCACCTCCATGCTTCACGGTTGGGATGGTGTTCTTGGGGTTGTACTCATCCTTCTTCTTCTTCCAAACACGGCGAGTGGAGTTTAGACCCAAAAGCTCTATGTTTGTCTCATCAGACCACATGACCTTCTCCCATTCCTCCTCTGGATCATCCAGATGGTCATTGGCAAACTTCAGACGGGCCTGGACATGCGCTGGGTTGAGCAGGGGGACCTTGCGTGCGCTGCAGGATTTTAATCCATGACGGCGTAGTGTAGCTCTCTTCAGGTCATTGACCAGGTCCTGCCGTGTAGTTCTGGGCTGATCCCTCACCTTCCTCACGATCATTGATGCCCCACAAGGTGAGATCTTGCATGGAGCCCCAGATCGAGGGTGATTGACAATCATCTTGAACGTCTTCCATTTTCTAATAATTACGCCAACAGTTGTTGCCTTCTCACCAAGCTGCTTGCCTATTGTCCTGTAGCCCATCCCAGCCTTGTGCAGGTCTACAATTTAACCCTGATGTCCTTACACAGCTCTCTGGTCTTGGCCATTGTGGAAAGGTTGGAGTCTGTTTGATTGAGTGTGTGGACAGGTGTCTTTTATACAGGTAACAAGTTCAAACAGGTGCAGTTAATACAGGTAATGAGTGGAGAACAGGAGGCTTCTTAAAGAAAAACTAACAGGTCTGTGAGAGCCGGAATTCTTACTGGTTGGTAGGTGATCAAATACTTATGTCATGCAATAAAATGCAAATGAATTACTTAAAAATCATACAATGTGATTTTCTGGATTTTTTTTTTAGATTCCGTCTCTCACAGTTGCAGTGAATCTATGATAAAAATTACAGACCTCTACATGCTTTGTAAGTTGGAAAACCTGCAAAATCGTCAGTGTATCAAATACTTGTTCTCCCCACTGTATATGAATATTGTTTTTTAATTATAAATGACCAAAGTTACCATAAATTTCCATAGATGACCTGGTAATTACCATTATTACCGAAAATGCCGTAATTTTGGTAAATTACTAGTAGGTTTGCAATACTAACCCTGCCCTTACTGTTGACTTGTTTGGCCTATCTCAATGTAACCATTCAGGACCTAGACTCAGGAACTATCACCAGCACCAGCCCAACATAAAGAGGCACTGACCAGAGCTGACCAGACTGCACAGGACTAACCTCCCAGACTCAGGACACTGGAGAACAGCCACCAACAGAAGAGAGAAGTGTTCTCTTTCAAACACTACTCAGTCATGCCTCTACTGTTGTCGGTACACTCTACCAATTAAAGAAATTGCTATCAAGTAGCCCACCGATAAACAGTTCACCCAACACTTCAATGAGGGAATGCTTCTGAATTTTGCATGTGGATATGAGTCGTTATACAGTAGATTAAGATTCCTTAGAGACCTTGGCTTTGCATGTAAAATCCTAGTGTTTCTGGCATGAAATGATTTGTATTACAACCTCCCTCTCTCCGACAAATAGACAATGACTTGTAAGTGTTAATTAATTTTACAAAATATTTAAAAAGTGATATTATTTAACGTTTTAATAGGCTGAAGATATTGTGTCCCAACTCTCAGGTACTGTAAATGCTGTACATACATTTTGTCAAAAATGTGTCTACAGTGGTTTATTTGTATGCATTACTGTGTTTGTTCTTTCCAATTCACCCTTTAGAAAACTGACATACTCTGTATAGAGATGTTTTAAGTAAAAATAAATTCCATGTCAAGAAGCGTCCTGTCTGTGCATAATGTATCTTATATACTGTATGGTTCAAAAGTCCATCGTTATAAACCAGAGAAAATGAATGACCATTGTGTTTCTATTGACATGATGGCTTGTTTGGTGTGCAAACAAAAGGTTAGCTAGTGAAACACAGGTCTCCTGGGGACGTGTGGAAATACAAACACACCACCCGGCAACGCAGTCTGTCAGCGTTCTATACCCATGGTGCATGGCGTCACACTTATCCCCATTCAACCCAACTAACTGGGTCTCTATGTTTCTGCCTGTCTAACTACTGTATGTGTGCACAGGCATCTGAATATGACTGCTATGGTATCTCTCTCTCTCGTGCTATCCCTCTCTATTTTATGTCTTTGGGGTCCTTTACCTTTAAATTTTTATCCTATGAGGGAGTTGTTGGTTCACAGATTGAAGAAAGCCATCCTTGTTGCTCTTTATGTTAATGCAGATATCATTTTCTGTCTATGGCATGTAACGGTGTAAAACTGTATGAACAGTAAACAGCTGAACACTCTGGTAAACACTGTACTGGGAGTCTATTTAGTATAAGGAATGAATGGCCTTGCTGTGAACATAACCAACTCTATCCAGCTCCATCCTGGTTCAGGATTAATGACTGTGTTTTAAGACTGTGGTCCCTCTATGCCCCAAACACATTTATGACCTTCCCTAGAGAGACAGAGTGAGAGCAAGAGAGATAAGGCAGAAACATAGAGGGAGCGATGGCAAAAGAGAGGAGGAAGGAAGGAAGGAAGGAAGGAAGGAAGGAAGGAAGGAAGGAAGGAAGGAAGGAAGGAAGGAAGGAAGGAAGGAAGGAAAAAGGGAAAACATGGGATGTACAGTTGAAGTCAGAAGTTTACATACACTTTAGCCAAATACCTTTAAAATCAGTTTTTCACAATTCTTGATATTTAATCCTCGTAAAAATTCCCTGTCTTAGGTCAGTTAGGATCACCACTTTATTTTAAGAATGTGAAATGTCAGAATAATAGTAGAGAGAATTATTTATTTCAGCTTTTATTTCTTTCATCACATTCCCAGTGGGTCAGAAGCTTACATACACTCAATTAGTATTTGGTAGCATTGCCTTTAAATTGTTTAACTTGGGTCAAACGTTTCAGGTAGCCTTCCACAAGCTTCCCACAATAAGTTAGGTGAATTTTGGCCCATTCCTCCTAACAGAGCTGGTGTAACTGAGTCAGGTTTGTAGGCCTCCTTGCTCGCACACGCTTTTTCAGTTCTACCCACACATTTTCTATAGGATTGAGGTCAGGGCTTTGTGATGGCCACTCCAATATCTTGACTTTGTTATACTTAAGCCATTTTGCCACAACTTTGGAAGTGTGCTTTGGGTCATTGTCCATTTGGAAGACCCATTTGCGACCAAGCTTTAACTTTCTGGCTGATGTCTTGAGATGTTGCTTCAATATATCCACATTATTTTTCTTTCTCATGATGCCATCTATTTTGTGAAGTGCACTAGTCCCTCCTGCAGCAAAGCACCCCCACAACATGATGCTGCCACCCCTGTGCTTCACGGTCGGGATGGTGTTCTTCGGCTTGCAAGCCCCCCCTTTTTCCTCCAAACATAACAATGGTCATTATGGCCAAACAGTTCTATTTTTGTTTCATCAGACCAGAGGACATTTCTCCAAAAAGTATGATCCTTGTCCCCATGTGTAGTTGCAAATTGTAGTCTGGCTTTCTTTATGCCGGTTTTGGAGCAGTGGCTTCTTCCTGTCTGAGCGGCCTTTCAGGTTATGTCGATATAGGACTCGTTTTACTATGGATATAGATCATTTTGTACCTGTTTCCTCCAGGATCTTCACATGGTCATTTGCTGTTGTTCTGGGATTGATTTGCACTTTTTGCAGCAAAGTACGTTCATCTCTAGGAGACAGAACGCGTCAACTTCCTGAGCAGTATGACGGCTGCATGGTCCCATGGTGTTTATACCTGTGTACTATTGTTTGTACAGATGAACGTGGTACCTTCAGGCATTTGGAAATTGCTCCCAAGGATGAACCAGACTTGTGGAGGTCTACAATTTTTCTTTGGATTTTCCCATGATGTCAAGTAAAGAGGCACTGAGTTTAAGATATGCCTTGAAATACATCCACAGGTCCATCAATTATATCAATAAGCCTATCAGAAGCTTCTAAAGCCATGACATAATTTTCTGGAATTTTCCAAGCTGTTTAAAGGCTCAGTCAACTTAGTGTACAGCACAGTCAACTTCTGACCCAATGGAATTGTGATAAGTGAAATAATCTCTCTGTAAACAATTGTTGGAAAAATTAGTAGATGTCCTAACTGATTTGTCAAAACTATAGTTTGTTAACAAGAAATTTGTGGAGTGGTTGAAAATCGAGTTTTAATGACTCCAACCTAAGTGTATGTAAACTTCCGACTTCAACTGTATATGAAAGTTTAGACGGCAAATTTAAAATATTAAAAGATATTTCACATATTTCTTTAACTATTTTAGCACCTAGCAACTAACTTCAAAATGATAACCGAGCAACAAACTAACTTCAAAATATTTATTTTATTTTTTTTATTTTTAACATTGGCCTTATCCTTCACCTGATACCTCCACCTTTGTCCTCTGTTTTTACCACCATGACACAAACCTGTATCCTCATTGGGGAAAAATCAATCTAAATCATTCTACAAGGTCATCTTTGTGACTGAGGAAATATCCAATGTTGATATGTCAAGCTTATGTTACTATATATATTAGTGTTATACTGGTAACTGCCAAAATAATGGAAACATGTGAGGAAACGAGGACTACAAAGCCTATTGAAAGCAGGTGCTTTCACACGGGTGTAGTTCCTGAGTTAAGTAAGCAATTAACATGCCATACTTGGGGACATGTAAAAAAATGCTGGGCAGGCCATTATTTTTGCAATTATTTTGGGTACCATGGCTATGCCCCCATCCACAGGGAACGAGTGGTCACTAAATGGTTTGATGAGCATGTAAGCAACGTAAACCAAATGCCATGGCTGTCTAAGTCACCAGATCTCCACCCAATTGAAAACTTATGGGAGATTCTGAAGCGGCGCCTTAGACAGTGTTTTACAACCCACCAAGAAAACACCAAATTATGGAATTTCACGTGGAAGAATGGTGTCGCATCCCTCATAGAGTTCCATACAATTGTAGAATCTATACCAAGGTGCAGTGAAGCTATACTGACTGGCTTGTGGTGGCCCAATGCCCTTTTAACACACATTATGTTGGTGTTTCCTTTATTTTGTCAGTTACATGTATATTAACGTGTTAACGGAGGCTGTTGTCACAAACACAAAATCTTGTGTGGTTTAGAGGAATTTATTCAAACCAACTCCTCAGAGTCACCTTCAAAGCAGCTCTTGTATGTCTTTTTTAAAATGGCCCATGTGAAATGTATGTATAAATTAATGATCTGACACCATACTGAGCTGTGGGATTAGCGTTGGCTGAAAGCAGCATGGTGCCCAGAGAGGAATGCTTTATGTTCCCGTTATGTTTGTTACAGAGAGAGTCATTCATTCCTTTCATTATAAAAAATGGCTCTTTTGAAAGAACGCAACATCTGTTAGGGACTCACTAGGCCTGAAGTGTGAGAGGAGAGGAGGAGGACGGATGCTGCCTCTCTCCTCCCTTGTTCAGGGCATCAGCATGGTCCTCTACCATTGCATATGTTGGCTGGTTTGGATAACATTATATTATGGGGTAACATAACACCACATAGCATAACATAAGGGTTTACAAATGAATTCATTGTGGCAGATTGATTGTGGCACAATACAGTTGACAACAGTATAAAAATAATTGAATCAAATTTTATTTGTCACAAGTGCCGAATACAAAAGGTGTAGCCCTTACAGTGAAATGCTTACTTACAAGCCTAAATAAACTGATGTAAAAAAGAAAAAAAAAAAAATTGAAAATAGAAAAATAACTACTAATTAAAGAACAACAATAAAATAACAGTAACGAGGCTACAGTATATACAGGGGCTACCGGTACAAAGTCAATGTGAGGGGGCACCGGTTAGTTGAGGAAATGTAGATAATATGTACACTACCGTTCAAAAGTTTGGGGTCACTTACGTAGAAATGTCCTTATTTTTTAAAGAAAAGCACAATTTTTGTCCATTAAAATAACATCAAATTGATCAGAAATACAGTGTAGACATGGTTAATGTTGTAAATGACTATTCTAGCTGGAAACTGATGATTTTTAATGGAATAAATACATAGGCGTACAGAGGCCCATTTTCAGCAGCCATCACTCCTGTGTTCCAATGGCATGTTGTGTTAGCTATTCCAAGTTTATCATTTTAAAAGGCTAATTGATCATTAAAAAACCCTTTTGCAATTATGTTAGCACAGCTGAAAACTGTTGTCCTGATTAAAGAAGCAATATAACTGGCTTTTTTTAGACTAGTTGAGTATCTGGAGCATCAGCATTTGTGGTTTCGATTACAGGCTCAACATGGCCAGAAACAAAGACCTTTCTTCTGAAACTTGTCAGTCTATTCTTGTTCTGAGAAATGAAGGCTATTCTATGCGAGAAATTGCCAAGAAACTGAAGATCTGGTACAGCGCTGTGTACTACTCCCTTCACAGAACAGCACAAACTGTCTCTAACCAGAATAGAAAGAGGAGTGGGAAACCCCGGTGCACAACTGAGCAAGAGGACAAGTACATTAGAGTGTCTACATTGAGAAACAGATGTCTCACAAGTTCTCAACTGGCAGCTTCATTAAATAGTACCCTCAAGTCTCATGGCTTGGGGGTAGAAGCTATTAAGTAGCCTTTTGGACCTAGACTTGGCACTCCGGTACAGCTTGCCGTGTGGTAGCGGAGAGAACAGTCTATGACTAGGGTGACTGGAGTCTTTGGCAATTTGACACTCTGGGGGTCTCAAATGGGGGCGTGCTTGGCCCTCCTTTTCCTGTAGTCCACAATCATCTCCCTTGTCTTGATCACGTTGAGAGAGGGGTTGTTATCCTGGCACCACACTGCCAAGTCTCTGACCTCCTCCCTTTAGGCTGTCTCATCGTTGTCAGTGATCAGGCCTACCACTGTTGGGTCATCGGCAAACTTAATGATGGTGTTGCAGTCATGCTTGGCCATGCAGTCATGAGTGAACAGGGAGTACAGGAGGGGACTGAGCATGCACCCCTGAGGCGCCTGTCATGACAAATAATGTCCCCCTCTACGTCACAATGGGATTTGATGAGTTCTAACTTCTGTTGCTAGGGTTGTTGCTAGAACTTGCAACATTCTGACCGGATTACGTAATGAACCAAAGTGTCCGTTGCTATGCTGGTTGCCTGGTTACCTTGTAGTGGTCGTGAAGGAAGGAGGACACTGGCAGTTCTAGTTGTATTTCACCTCAGAAGTGCTCCCTCAATCCGTGCAAAATTATTCCCTCAGAATTGCTCTCCAAAGACTGTGTTTTTGACAGTGACAACCTTCTGACTACCTGCTGCTTCAGAGGCCCAAAAGACTGGAAGGAAAACACTATTTATTTCTGATATATTTGTCTTTAAATAGGAAAAAATTGTTAAATAGGAATAAATTATTTAAGCTGTTTTTAGATTGATTTTATATTGACATTGCTAGGTACTTATTTACCTCAGCGACACAGTTTTATTTAGATAACTTTATCTAAGTTAGCTTGCTAACTGTTATTGCTGCTTTCTGTTTATCTAGCTAGCTAACTTCTTGTAGCTGCTTTCTGTTTGTATGTAGTTTGCACTTTAATGGCATCTCTCGAGGAGATTTTCTTTTATCTTTCCAACCAGGCAAAGTACTATGAAGGCAGCACTGATCTCGACTAGAGGCGCAACATTCAAAGTGGGGCAGAGAAATTCACAATTCAGATTAACGTTAACATGAAGCTGTTAATTTATATTACTGTTACTGTTAGATAACTGGAAGGATTTATGTACAACCATTTAACAACCATTTTTCTAGCTAACGTTAGTTGGTCATCTGCATGTCGCTAGCCATACATTTAGTTATACTGTATGTCTGTCACATTGAGGTATCTAGCTATAAGTTAACCCTGATCAATCAAATGGATAGGTGTAAACAATTATGGTAACTCCAACTGTCCTTAACTAGGTGTCACTAGATGACAGAGAGAGACCCATACAGAAAGAGAGGGAGGAAGAAAGTGAGAAAGAAAGAGAGGGAAAGTGGTGGAAAGAGAGTGAAAGACAGAGAGATGGAGAGTGAGAGAAACAGAAAGAGAAAAAGAGCAGTGCAATTTTACTTTGACTTTAGTATTACAACAACTCTTGTCTTCCAACTTGTTAGGCAAGCATGTGCACCTACTGGGGAAGGATGGCCAGCAACACAGGAGGGTGATTTTCACTAAGGAGGAGAAGGAGGACGTGCTGACAGAGATGCATGTTGGACATTTAATATGAAATATATTTGCATTTATTTCTGTTATCAATCAAGGTGAGACTGAACATCAACAAGGTGCAGGATAAGCAGAAGGAGAGCTACCAGAGGAAAATCAAGAAGGGGACCAAGTGCTTCGACATACGGGCGAATTACTTGGTTTGGAAGAAGGATGAAGGCGAGACCTGGGAAACCTCGCTCCTCTTTCGCTCCTAGCTGGGGTCATCATCCGTTAGGGTTATGTAAATATAACAAAATCTCAGATAATAACTATTTGCACACAAAATAACCTGAAGCTAGTTTTAGTTTTCCTAACAGTGACATTTTTATCTATATGTCTTCATAATGGTTACCTCGGTGGAAGCTAACAATCTTCTCCAGTTGGAGCAGTTGGACACTTCCAACTATTCCGTCACACTCCTAGTTAGACAATTTTACAATTGATCATGCTCAAGCTCTTCTGCAGGTGCAGCATTCAGAAGTAGGAGGCCTCCTCGCGGTGGGCGGCATCGCCATGCTGTCAGCAGTACCAACACTGGCCCAGGGGTTTGTCCAGATAGTCAATCTCAAGGCTAACTACTGGGTCACGGTAAGTAACCTTCGCTGAGAGGTAGGCGCTGTTAAGGTGTATGACTCCAGTGGTCATAACACCATCCCAGAGTTTCTCTCACAATTGACAGTTCAGTTGCCTAGTTCCTTACTGGTCCTTAACCTCTTCTCCCTAACTATTCATCTTTTGTATCCAATTCCAAATCAAGTTTTAGGCCAGGGTTGGCATGGAATTGTACATGGGTTTCTAGTTAGTGTTTGCATATCCGGAGGCTCTAGATTTGTGTATGTAATCTTGTAGAAGTCTCCCGGAGTCCATTACACAGCAGGGTTGAGTCATCACCATATTACTACACCTATCCAAGCCCCATCAGGTCAAATACTACAAAGATAGAGTAGGGGGTTAAAGGCCTTAATTAAAAAGAAAATCCTTCTCTTGGCCTGTACCTTGATGTGGTGAGAGGGCTTCCAACTAAACCAGGCCCATGTTATTGAACCCCTGACTGAGGTTGTCTGCCTGTTGGGAACAAGTGACAGGAAGAACTAGCCACAGCACCTGATCGAAAATCTCTTGATTCTGCCTCTTTCCTCTCTCCTCATCCTTTAACTCTTTCTCTCCTCTCCCTCCAGATGAAATTCTGATTGCCCAACAATCTGACCACTCATCCCATCCCCTCCTCCATCTCATTACATTGTCTAAAGCTACTGTCATTGTCATGTTGTCATTATCTACTAATAAAGTTTGCTAGCCGTATCATACTGGGCATATAATATGTAAAATACACAGATGAACTAAAAACCACTAGCACTGCAAAGAGAGCAAAGAGAGCAGCAGTGCTTGGACTTCGCAGTCTCCCTCTTCAAGTCCCCCTTCCGAGACTGCCTGTTGAGAACAAGTGACAGGCAGAACCTCCCAACCAGCCAGACAAGCCAGTGTATGACTCAAACGGATTTGCATACGAATGGAGTGGAAATTAGCTGACTTCGTGATCTGTAAGGTAAGTAACTTTAATGTGTCAAGCAGATTACACGTTTACACATGGATTTCGTGTTGTAATGTTAACAAGGTACCAAAAAGTAGTTAGAATGAATGTTTTCATTTTATTAGCTAAACAAAACTTGTTTAAACAGCGAAATTCTCACAGACATCACTGCCTTGTTTGCATAGCGATGATGAAAAGAACGTCATTCAGGCTGTAATGATCTCCAAAATTCTATTCATTAGGTCATCACACTGTTGATATAGCAATGGACGGACGGACGGGGGGGGGGGGCCGTCAGGAAGTCCAGGATCCAGTTGCAGATGGATGTGTTTATTCCCAGGGTCCTTAGCTTAGTGATAAGCTTTAAGGGCACTATGGTGTTGAACGCTGAGCTGTAGTCAATGAATAACATTCTCACGTAGGTGTTCCTTTTGTCCAGGTGGGTAAGGGCAGTGTGGAGTGCGCCATCTGTGGATCTGTTGGGGCGGTATGCAAATTGGAGTGGGTCTAGGGTTTCTGGGATAATGGTGTTGATGTGAGCCAGCATGGCTACAGACGTGAGTGCTACGGGTCGGTAGTCATTTAGGCAGGTTACCTTGGTGTTTTTGGGCACAGGGACTATGACGGTCTGCTTGAAACGTGTTGGTATTAAAGACTCGGACAGGGAGAGGTTGAAAATGTCAGTGAAGACACTTGCCAATTGGTCAGCGCATGCACAGAGTACACGTCCTGGTAATCCGTCTGGCCCTGCGGCCTTGTGAATGTTGACCTATTTAAAGATCTTACTCACATCGGCTACGGAGAGCGTGATCACACAGTCATCTGAAACAGCTGATGCTCTCATGCATGCTTCAGTGTTGCTTGCTTCAAAGCGTGCATAGAAGTTATTTAGCTTGTCTGCTATGCTCGTGTCACTGGACAGCTTGCAACTGTGCTTCCGTAATAGTTTGCAAACCCTGCCACATCCGACGAGCATCGGAGCTGGTGTAGTAGGGTTGAATCTTAGTCCTGTATTGACGCTTTGCCTGTTTGATGGTTCGTCGGAGGGCACAGCGGGATTTCTTATAAGCATCCGGGTTAGAGTGAGTGGCGCAGAGGTTTAAGGCACTGCATCTCAGTGCTAAAGGCGTCACTACAGACCCTGGTTCAATTCCAGGCTGTATCACAAACGGCTGTGATTGTGAGTCCCATAGGGCGGTGCACAATTGGCCCAGCGTTGTCCTGGTTAGGGTTTGGCGTTGTCCTGGTTAGGGTTTGGCAGGGGTAGGCCGTCATTGTAAATAAGAATTTGTTCTTAATGTTCTTAACTGACTTGCCTAGTTAAATAAAGGTTAAATAAAAATAAGAGTCCCGCTCCTTGAAATGAAAGCGGCTTCTGGTTGGGGTATGTACGTACGGTCACTGTGGGGACAATGTCATCGATGAAGCCAGTGACTGATGTGGTGTACTCCTCAATGCCATCGGAAGAATCCCGGAACATATTCCAGTCTGTGATAGGAAAACAGTCCTGTAGCTTAACATCTGCATCATCTGAACACTTCTGTATTGAGCGAGTTACTGGTACTTCCTGTTTTTGTTTTTGCTTGTATACTTGCTGTAGTGTGTATATTGGTTATATTTGATCCAATACACTATACACTAGAACCTTTCATGTAACTACAAATCATATAGTGTGCAATATTGATCGCACAACACATATAGACAGCAAGTATGCTATCCAAGTGGTTTGTGAGTGAGTGAGTGAGTGAGTGAGTGCCTTGCTTGTTGAGTAGTGAGCAGCAAAATGTACAAGGTCAAGCAGGACTAGCAGATTTAATTAGGAATGTTCCTGTTAATTCTAATTAATAAAAAGTCATTGAAATGGAAGTGTGATTTCCAATGTAACCTAATATGATGTGCTCTGGATTGTAAAGGGGGGACCTCTCTCTGTCTCCCTCTGTCTGTCTCTCCCTTTCTCTCTTTCTCTCCCCCCTTCTCTCTCGCTCTCCTCTTTCTTGCTCTCTCCCTCTCTCTTAGAGGACATGCATGATCTGTCGTGATGTGTGCACAATATTGAGATGCTGGAAATTCTAATCTAGAGACACAGCCTGTCAGTAAGGGGGACAGTCCAAGGTCCAGACAGAATATCCCTCTAATAAAAGCAGAGATGATACTGTGGGTTATGTCAGGGAGGTGGTTATGGATGAGAAATGCATTGTGTGTAATTTATGGCATGGTTTATAGCTAATTGTTTTTAAACTCAGCAATAGGGCAACAATGATTTATTGTACATGCAGGAGAAGCACTTTTTTTTTTTAAGTACTGGTGTGCACTCATGCATAACGTATAGGGTTTAAACCATTTTCTATGATCACATTTTTACAAGCTCAGCATGGTAACTGCATTTATTACCTGTAGAATGAATAGTAGCTTGAAGAGGTTTATGTACCGTGTTGTTATGGAATATGTACGCGGTTAGGAACTACAGGGCAATGGCAACACCCTGTACAACAGTTGTTGGTGTTGGAGATGCTGTGCTTTCTGTAAACCCTGGCTGGGTTGATTAAGTGGGCTGGGAGTAAAATACGTCACCTTCATTCTTCATTGGACCTGCAAGACAATGAAACAGCAGACTTCACCTCGAGGGCATTCTCTGTCTCCCATTGTTTCGAAAACGCTGTGTTGAAGGTCATCAACTCACTCAACTCACTTGTGCTGTATCTTCCATCCTGACAGGGTTTTCTTCTTTTCGAACAAATGGGCACTGCGATCAGCCAAAAGAGAGAGAATGAGAGAGATGAATTACCTCAGAAAGAAAGAGAGAGAGAGAAGATGGAGAGAGATAGGGATAGAGAGAGAGAGAGAGAAAGAGAGAGGAATAGAGAGAGATGGCTTGAGAAAGACAGATTGAGAGAGAGAGGGATAGAAAGCGAGAGAGAGAGGGACAGAGAGAGAGAGAGAGAGAGAGAAAGAGAGAGAGAGCAAGTGTGTGTGTGTGTGTGTGGGGGGGGGGGGGGGGGGGGGGGTGATGGCAGCTCTGATAGGTTGATAAAGCACGCATTGACACTTAATCTAAACCAGAGGGGCTGGCAGCAGCAGTTAGAAGTGATGAGGAGTCAAGGTAATACATTACAAATGGACATTCTTCCCGAGCTGCTATGCCAAAAGCAGCGTTTAACACAGGTGTGTAACAGAGGGAAAAATGTATGCAAAAATAGAGAAAAGTACATTGGAACAATACATCAATATCACATAGGGATGGTTCATCTTACAATGCAAGACGCCAAACAACTAAATAATACAAATATGTATGTAGAAGTATGTATACTCTGCACGATTAAACCTAGCCTTGATTCCCAGGTTTCATCAACAATGAGACTTGGAAGGATGGCATCGCGAGACTAGCTTATTAAACCAAATTTCCTCACTCTCTTTAGTCTGCTATGTGTATTAAGCCAGTCATAAATGTCATTGTGACGGTGACAGTGAGAGCTAGGTCACCACTACAGAAGTCTACAGTGCCGGGGTCCAACCACACAACCTTGGCCGCATTGATCCGCATTCCTATTCACTTAGCAACAAGCCAACAACGCTGCACATCAATGTTCTAACTGACCAACTCATTAAATAAACATGGATATTGATTGATAGGATCTGTTGCACATAAGGGGTATCTGAGCTCCAATTGTCATGTTTATGGGGATTAACATGTCTTTGAGAAAGTGTCAGCACAGTATGTGTGAAGCGTACTCACTGTGACTGTAGAATTAGAGAATAGACCATAGAAATGTGAATAATTCTGTGGCTGTGAGCCTGTGACTGCATTTCTGAGAAGATAAGAGTATTTGATGTGGAAAATGAATACTTGAGAATGAAAGTATGACCTGACTTAGGGCTTCCATCAACACAGACCCTGTTACTATACCCTAACCAAGGAGGAGATGAATCAAAGAGCATGACATTCTATACCGTATTTTCCACCTTCCTCATTAGTGAACTATTAAAAGTGCTATAGCAGTAGGACTGAGAAAACATCAGCTTGAGTGTTGAAGTGATATCAAAGTTCAGACTCACTTGCACGCATACAGGCTCTCACCCACACTCACACACACACACACACACACGATTGCGCGCACCAACTCCCCTCAGAATATCCACAGTCTCTTTGAAAAGAGAATATGGCGGTTTCATAATTCTGATTTGTGCTTCATGGCAGATCTACTGCATGTGATCTTCAGGGATCTATTACTTGGATGCTTCCAACAGTCAGGAAGAGGCCTAGCAGAGGATATTCCCATTGGAAGAGCTGCTTCTAACGCTGATGGATTCAAGCTGCCTCCCAAATGGCACTTCTGGTTAAAAGTACTGCACTCTATAGGGAATAGGGTGCCATTTGGGATGGAGCCTCAGCAGAGTAGGTTTCCGAAGAGAGGGCAGCCTGACCCACAGATATTGAAAGACTTTAATATCACATAGTATTGCATGATCTCTGGCCTCTCCTCTGCATTTCCATTACGCCTATCAACGTGTAGGTGCTTATAATATGGTAGGTATTGAAACAAAATTGGCAGAGACACTTCACACGTGTAGTAATCACTGAATTAGTTGCGGATTGTTATGAATTATGAATCCAACTCCCTCTGTAATAATCACTGAATTAGTTGCGGATTGTTATGAATTATGAATCCAACTCCCTCTGTAATAATCACTGAATTAGTTGCTGATTGTTATGAATTATGAATCCAACTCCCTCTGTAATAATCACTGAATTAGTTGCTGATTGTTATGAATTATGAATCCAACTCCCTCTGTAATAATCACTGAATTAGTTGCTGATTGTTATGAATTATGAATCCAACTCCCTCTGTAATAATCACTGAATTAGTTGCTGATTGTTATGAATTATGAATCCAACTCCCTCTGTAATAATCACTGAATTAGTTGCTGATTGTTATGAATTATGAATCCAACTCCCTCTGTAATAATCACTGAATTAGTTGCTGATTGTTATGAATTATGAATCCAACTCCCTCTGTAATAATCACTGAATTAGTTGCTGATTGTTATGAATTATGAATCCAACTCCCTCTGATGGCATCTTCAGAGAATCATTCATTACTTTCATAGAAACAAACCGGGACCTGTTACAGTATTGACAATATAATGACAAACTTGAGTCTCTGCCATGGCCTCAATGGTCGTTGTTTACGTGCCATGACGAGCATTCACATCAATAAGGAAACAAATGGAGTTCTTTGTAAGCGTAGTGGAATAGAGTCAGTGCTGTCCTCAGTAGAGATGAATGATGAAAGAGCTGGGTACCTGGTTTCTCTCCCCTCTCCTTCATATAACGCTAATGATGTGGTCATACACATCGGATTTGGACGAAGCTTGTGATCCACTGCCAGTTACCTTATTAAACACTAGGCTACAGAGCCTTGCAAAAGTATTCATCCCCCTTGGCGTTTTTCCTATTTTTTTGCATTACAACCTGTAATTTAAATGGATTTTTATTTGGATTTCATGTCATGGACATACAAAAATAGTCCATATTGGTGAAGTGAAATAACATGTTTCAAAAAATTCAAAACAATAAAAAACGGAAAAGTGGTGTGTGCATATATATTCACCCCCTTTGCTATGAAGCCCCTAAATAATATCTGGTGCAACCAATTACCTTCAGAAGTCGCATTATTAGTTAAATAAAGTCCACCTGTGTGCAATCTAAGTGTCACATGATCTCAGTATATACACACCTGTTCTGAAAGGCCCCAGAGTCTGCAACACCACGAAGCAAGGGGCACCACCAAGCAAGCGGCACCATGAAGACCAAGGAGCTCTCCAAACAGGCCAGGGACAAAGCTTTTGAGCAGTGACAAAGTGAACAATTATAAAAATAGACAAAAAATAAATACATCTGTGAAATCTAGCTAACATGTAGTTCTCGGCATGTAAAGTATGTACTGTAGGATGCATTTTATTTTTGGCAGTGAAACGAGGCTACTTTGCGCAACTATGCGTAACTATAGTAACTATAGTAACTGTAGTAAATGCATGCTCAAGTTTTCAGTTTTTTGGTCTTATTTCACAATTTAAAAAAAAGTGCATCTTCAAAGTGTTGTGTAAATCAAATGATACAAACCCCACCAAATCAATTTTAATTCCAGGTTGTAAGGCAATGAAATAGGAAAAATGCCAAGGGGGGGTGAATACTTTCGCGAGCCCCTGTACTTTACTCTAGATCAGGTATTCCCAAACTGGTGTACGCATACCAATGCCGTCGGGGGTACGCCAAATAAAAATGTGATTCACATTTAATAAATGTGTTTTACATTATTTTATGAATTGTTTTCAAACAGTTAATTTATATTTTCCAACTGGGCTATACATTTGGGTGAGTTTTTTTCTCTCGCCTGAGTAGCCTCGTTTCACTGCCAAAAATAAAATGCATCCTACTATACATGCAGAGAACTACGTTAGCTAGATTTGACAGATGTTTTTATAATTGTTCACTTTGTCACTGCTCAAAAGCTTTGTTTTACAGTAATAATATCACTGTTGTTAGACGGTCCTAAATACAGTTAATTATGAGTTATTGACAGATATGTCAAGCACCACTGGCTATATGTCAGCACCAGAGGCGTGTGTGTTCATCGATTTCTACATGATGTGCTGTCAGGGATCTGAAGCCTGGCCAGCTCAGTAAATGACGAATGGATGACAAAGTCATAGTTAGTCACAGTTATAATTAATTATTAACCTACTAACAGTAGAGTGCTGCTGTTAGTTTTAGTTCAGCATGCAGTGGTCTAATAAACATTTATGTTGGTTAATCTAGGAAAGTGGGCAGCACCACAGGGTCTTTCAGACAAAGGTGGTGCATTTTGAGAACATACTATAACATGAGAACACTGTTTCAGGATTCCACAGAGTGACGAGCTGTGTCAAACAGATTGTTCTAGGTGGAGAGGAAGATCAGAAATGTGTCTGCCTGCAGTTTTAGTAAAGTCCTGCATTTGTGTGAAATTTAAGTACTTGGACTGCAGACCACAGTGTAAAAAAAATTGAGTTGTTTCAATGAAATATGATTAAGTAACTTGGTTCCACAGCCTTTTTTTGTTTACGCAACTTTTCAGTCAAAGTGTTACCCGAACGTAACATTTTTAGTTGGCGCAAACTTAGCTCCAACATGAGAAAACTATAGGCAAAAACTTAAAATGATGTGTTTGCTCAAATTGTCTCATATGTTAATTCAACTAGAAATTATTATTTGGGCATCTTACCAGAAAAAAGGCTGTGGAATTTGTTACACACAACAGTGGTAATAACAATGTTTCCAACTTAAATATTTTAACCACATGATTACCTGGGGCACATTCATTTAGAGTAATTTATATTCAATTTATATATTTGTAATTTATATATTTTATGTCCTCAGCTGGGATTTGTATTCACATCCTCTTGTTTCACAGCACACCAAGCGTCCTGCTATGCCACCATGTCTGTGTCAATAACTGATTTCACCTTGCTACACTTTGCACTTCAAAGTAAATATCCGTTCTGTTAAAAGTACACCCAAGAAAAAATATTTTATTCATCATGGTGATTAAGGAGAGCTACAGTGCTTTCAAAAAGTATTCACACCTCTCTTTCCAAGTTATGTGTTACAACATTTAGGTTTGGTGTCAGTGATCTGCACACAACACCCCATTTATGGGTAGCAGGTAGCCTAGTGCTTAAGAACATTGGGCCACTAACCAAAAGATTGCTGGTTCAAATCCCTGAGCTGCTAAGTTGGGAAAAACCTGCTATTATGTCCTTGAGCAAGGTTGTTAACCTTCAACAACAACTGCTCCCTGGATGCTGATGAAGTTGATTAAGGCAGCCTCCTTTAATATCTTTAGTCAATAAGTATTCAATCCTGTTGTTATGGTAAGCTTAAATAACTTCAGGAGTAAAGATTTGCTTAACAAGTCAGATAATACGTTGCATGGACTCACTCTGTGTGTCAGGTGCGTGAATGAGGACCCAAAAGCGAATTAACGTAAACAGAGCTTCTTTAATAACAAAACAAAACGTAGGCTCAGATGGACCGGCAGGTTCCGACAGGACAGGACAAGGTTGCAGCAAACATGACGATAGTCTGGTTCAGGCATGAACAACACAAACAAGAATCCGACAAAGACAGGAGCAGAAACAGAGAGAGATATAGGGACCTAATCAGAGGGAAAAAGGGAACAGGTGGGAAAAGGGGTGAATGAGGTAGTCAGAGAAGACAAGGAACAGCTGGGGGAAAGAGGGACAGAAACGGTAACCTAGTACGACCAGCAGAGGGAGACAGGGTGAAAGGAAAGGACAGAAAGACACAACATGACAATACATGACAGTACCCCCCCACTCACCGAGCGCCTCCTGGCGCACTCGAGGAGGAAACCTGGCGGCAACGGAGGAAATCCTCGATCAGCGCACGGTCCAGCACGTCCCGAGAGGGAACCCAACTCCTCTCCTCAGGACCGTACCCCTCCCAATCTACGAGGTACTGGTGACCACGGCCCCGAGGACGCATGTCCAAAATCCTACGGACCCTGTAGATGGGTGCGCCCTCGACAAGGATGGGGGGGGGGGGGGAAGACGAGCGGGGGCGCGAAGAACGGGCTTGATACAGGAGACATGGAAGACCGGGTGGACGCGACGAAGGTATCGCGGAAGAAGAAGTCGAACTGCGACAGGATTAATGACCCGAGAAATACGGAACGGACCAATGAACCGCGGGGTCAACTTGCGAGAAGCCGTCTTAAGGGGAAGGTTCTGAGTGGAGAGCCAAACTCTCTGACCGCGACAATATCTAGGACTCTTAGTTCTACGCTTATTAGCAGCCCTCACAGTCTGCGTCCTATAACGGCAAAGTGCAGACCTGACCCTCTTCCAGGTGCGCTCGCAACGTTGGACAAAAGCCTGAGCGGAGGGGACGCTGGACTCGGCGAACTGAGATGAGAACAGCGGAGGCTGGTACCCGAGGCTACTCTGAAAAGGAGATAGCCCGGTCGCAGACGAAGGAAGCGAGTTGTGGGCGTATTCTGCCCAGGGGAGCTGTTCTGACCAAGACGCAGGGTTGCGAAAAGAAAGACTGCGTAAGATGCGACCAATAGTCTGATTGGCCCGTTCTGCTTGACCGTTAGACTGGGGGTGAAAGCCGGAAGAGAGACTGACGGAAGCCCCAATCAAACGGCAAAACTCCCTCCAAAATTGAGATGTGAATTGCGGACCTCAGTCCGAAACGACGTCTGACGGAAGGCCATGAATTCTGAAAACATTCTCGATGATGATTTGTGCCGTCTCTTTAGCAGAAGGAAGCTTAGCAAGGGGAATGAAATGAGCCGCCTTAGAGAACCTATCGACAACCGTAAGAATAACAGTCTTCCCCGCTGACGAAGGCAGTCCGGTGACAAAATCTAAGGCGATGTGAGACCACGGTCGAGAGGGAATGGGAAGCGGCCTGAGACGGCCGGCAGGAGGGGAGTTACCGGACTTAGTCTGCGCGCAGACCGAACAAGCAGCCACGAAACGACGCGTGTCATGCTCCCGGGTGGGCCACCAAAAACGCTGGCGAATGGAAGCAAGCGTACCCCGAACGCCAGGGTGGCCGGCTAACTTGGCAGAGTGAGCCCACTGAAGAACGGCCAGACGAGTAGGAACGGGAACGAAAAGAAGGTTCCTAGGACAAGCGCGCGGCGACGGAGTGTGAGTGAGCGCTTGCTTTACCTGCCTCTCAATTCCCCAGACAGTCAACCCGACAACACGCCCCTCAGGGAGAATCCCCTCGGGGTCAGTGGAGGCTACTGAAGAACTGAAGAGACGAGATAAAGCATCAGGCTTGGTGTTCTTAGAGCCCGGACGATAAGAAATCATGAACTCGAAACGAGCGAAAAACAGCGCCCAACGCGCCTGACGCGCATTAAGTCGTTTGGCAGAACGGATGTACTCAAGGTTCCTATGGTCAGTCCAAACGACAAAAGGAACGGTCGCCCCCTCCAACCACTGTCGCCATTCGCCTAGGGCTAACCGGATGGCGAGCAGTTCGCGGTTTCCCACATCATAGTTACGTTCCGACGGCGACAGGCGATGAGAAAAATACGCGCATGGGTGGACCTTGTCGTCAGAGAGGGAGCGCTGAGAAAGAATGGCTCCCACGCCCACCTCTGACGCGTCAACCTCGACAACAAACTGTCTAGAGACGTCAGGTGTAACAAGGATAGGAGCGGATGTAAAACGATTCTTGAGGAGATCAAAAGCTCCCTGGGCGGAAACGGACCACTTAAAGCACGTCTTGACAGAAGTAAGGGCTGTGAGAGGAGCTGCCACCTGACCGAAATTACGGATGAAACGACGATAGAAGTTCGCGAAGCCGAGAAAGCGCTGCAGCTCGACGCGTGACTTAGGGGCGGGCCAATCAATGACAGCTTGGACCTTAGCGGGATCCATCTTAATGCCTTCAGCGGAAATAACAGAACCGAGAAATGTGACGGAGGAGGCATGAAAAGTGCACTTCTCAGCCTTCACAAAAAGACAATTCTCTAAAAGGCGCTGGAGGACACGTCGAACGTGCTGAACATGAATCTGGAGTGACGGTGAAAAAATCAGGATATCGTCAAGGTAAACGAAAACAAAGATGTTCAGCATGTCTCTCAGGACATCATTGACTAATGCCTGAAAGACAGCTGGAGCGTTAGCGAGGCCGAAAGGAAGAACCCGGTATTCAAAGTGCCCTAACGGAGTGTTAAACGCCGTCTTCCACTCGTCCCCCTCCCTGATGCGCACGAGATGGTAAGCGTTACGAAGGTCCAACTTAGTGAAAAACCTGGCTCCCTGCAGGATCTCGAAGGCTGAAGACATAAGAGGAAGCGGATAACGATTCTTCACTGTTATGTCATTCAGCCCTCGATAATCTATGCAGGGGCGCAGAGACCCGTCCTTCTTCTTGACAAAAAAAACCCCCGCTCCGGCGGGAGAGGAGGAGGGGACTATGGTACCGGCGTCAAGAGCTACAGACAAATAATCCTCGAGAGCCTTACGTTCGGGAGCCGACAGAGAGTATAGTCTACCCCGGGGGGGAGTGGTTCCCGGAAGGAGATCAATACTACAATCATACGACCGGTGTGGAGGAAGAGAGGTGGCCCTGGACCGACTGAACACCGTGCGCAGATCGTGATATTTCTCCGGCACCCCTGTCAAATCACCAGGCTCCTCCTGTGAAGAAGAGACAGAGGAAACAGGAGGGATAGCAGACATTAAACATTTCACATGACAAGAGACGTTCCAGGAGAGGATAGAATTACTAGACCAATTAATGGAAGGATTATGACAAACTAGCCAGGGATGGCCCAAAACAACAGGTGTAAAAGGTGAACGAAAAATTAAAAAAGAAATGGTTTCGCTATGATTACCAGAAACAGTGAGGGTTAAAGGTAGCGTCTCACGCTGAATCCTGGGGAGAGGACTACCATCCAGGGCGAACAAGGCCGTGGACTCCCTTAACTGTCTGAGAGGAATGTCATGTTCCCGAGCCCAGGTCTCGTCCATAAAACAGCCCTCCGCCCCAGAGTCTATTAAGGCACTGCAGGAAGCTGACGAACCGGTCCAGCGTAGATGGACCGACAAGGTAGTGCAGGATCTTGAAGGAGAGACAGGAGTAGTAGCGCTCACCAGTAGCCCTCCGCTTACTGATGAGCTCTGGCTTTTACTGGACATGAAGTGACAAAATGACCAGCAGAACCGCAATAGAGACAGAGGCGGTTGGTGATTCTCCGTTCCCTCTCCTTAGTCGAGATGCGGATACCTCCCAGCTGCATAGGCTCAGCTCCCGAGCCGGCAGAGGAAGATGGTAGTGATGCGGAGAGGGGGGCAACGGAGAAGGCGAGCTCCTTTCCACGAGCTCGGTGACGAAGATCAACCCGTCGCTCAATGCGAATAGCGAGTTCAATCAAGGAATCCACGCTGGAAGGAACCTCCCGGGAGAGAATCTCATCCTTTACCTTTGCGCGGAGACCCTCCAGAAGACGAGCGAGCAAGGCCGGCTCGTTCCAGCCACTGGAGGCAGCAAGAGTGCGAAACTCAATAGAGTAGTCTGTTATGGATCGATTGCCTTGACATAGGGAAGACAGGGCCCTGGAAGCCTCCTCCCCAAAAACAGATCGATCAAAAACCCGTATCATCTCCTCCTTAAAGTCCTGATACTGGTTAGTACACTCAGCCCTTGCCTCCCAGATTGCCGTGCCCCACTCACGAGCCCGTCCAGTAAGGAGAGATATGACGTAGGCGATACGAGCAGTGCTCCTGGAGTAAGTGTTGGGCTGGAGAGAAAACACAATATCACACTGGGTGAGGAACGAGCGGCATTCAGTGGGCTCCCCAGAGTAACACGGCGGGTTATTGATTCTGGGCTCCGGAGATTCGAAAGCCCTGGAAGTGGCCGGTGGATCGAGGCGGAGATGGTGAACCTGTTCTGTGAGGTTGGAGACTTGGGTGGCCAGGGTCTCAACGGCATGTCGAGCAGCAGACAATTCCTGCTCGTGTCTGCCTAGCATCGCTCCCTGGATCTCGACGGCTGAGTGGAGAGGATCCGAAGTCGCTGGGTCCATTCTTGGTCGGATTCTTCTGTCAGGTGCGTGAATGAGGACCCAAAAGCGAATTAACGTAAACAGAGCTTCTTTAATAACAAAACAAAACGTAGGCTCAGATGGACCGGCAGGTTCCGACAGGACAGGACAAGGTTGCAGCAAACATGACGATAGTCTGGTTCAGGCATGAACAACACAAACAAGAATCCGACAAAGACAGGAGCAGAAACAGAGAGAGATATAGGGACCTAATCAGAGGGAAAAAGGGAACAGGTGGGAAAAGGGGTGAATGAGGTAGTCAGAGAAGACAAGGAACAGCTGGGGGAAAGAGGGACAGAAACGGTAACCTAGTACGACCAGCAGAGGGAGACAGGGTGAAAGGAAAGGACAGAAAGACACAACATGACAATACATGACACTGTGTGCAATAATGGTGTTTAACATGATTTTTAAACGACTACCCCATCTCTATACACCACACATACAATTATCTGTCAGGTTCCTCAGTCAAGCAGTGAATTTCAAGTATAGATTCAACAACAACGAACAGGGAAGTTTTCCAACGCCTCGCAAATAAGGGCACCTATTGGTAGATGGTTAAAACATTTTTAAAGCATACATTGAATATCCCTTAGAGCATGGTGAAGTTACTAATTAATTACACTTTGGATGGGGTATACACCCAGTCACTACAAAGATACAGGCGTCCTTCCTAACTCAGTAGACAGAGAGGAAGGAAACCGCTCAGGGATTTCAGCATGAGGCCATTGGTGATTTTAAACCAGTTACAGAGTTAAATGGCTGTGATAGGAGAACACTGAGGATGGATCAACAACATTGTAGTTACTTCACAATACTAACCTAAATTACAAGTAGGAAACCTGTACAAAACAACAAAAATACTCCAAAACATGCATCCTGATTGCAACAAGGCACTAAAGTAAAACTGCAAAGCATTTGGCAAAGAAATCCTCAATACAAAGCATTATGTTTGGAGAAAATCCATCACTGAGTACCACTCTTCATATTTTCAAGCATGGTGGCGGCTGCATCATGTTATGGGTATGCTTGTCATCGGAAAGAACTAGGGAGTTTTTTTAGGATAAAAATACATGAAATAGAGCTAAAAAACAGGCAATGTCCTAGAGGAAAACCTGGTTCAAACTGCTTTCCAACAGACATTATATTTTTTCTTCCACTTTGACATTACAGAGTGTTTTATGTAGATCGTTGACCAAAAAAAATGACAATTAAATCCATTTTAATCCCACTCTGTAGCACAACAAAATGTGGAAAAAGGGATTTGAATACTTTCTGAAGGCACTATAAGTTTGGGCCGACCTTTGTTTTTCTTCAGGTAACCAAAAAAAGGCTGTGGAACCATTTACTTAATAATACTTAGTTGAAACTATTACAGTGCCTTGCGAAAGTATTCGGCCCCATTGAACTTTGCAACCTTTTGCCACATTTCAGGCTTCAAACATAAATATATAAAACTGTATTTTTTTGTGAAGAATCAACAACACGTGGGACACAATCATGAAGTGGAACGACATTTATTGGATATTTCAAACTTTTTTAACAAATAAAAAACGGAATAATTGGGCGTGCAAAATGATTCAGCCCCCTTAAGTTAATACTTTGTAGCGCCACCTTTTGCTGCGATTACAGCTGTAAGTTGCTTGGGGTATGTCTCTATCAGTTTTGCACATCGAGAGACCGAAATTTTTTCCCATTCCTCCTTGCAAAACAGCTCGAGCTCAGTGAGGTTGGATGGAGAGCATTTGTGAACAGCAGTTTTCAGTTCTTTCCACAGATTCTCGATTGGATTCAGGTCTGGACTTTGACTTGGCCATTCTAACACCTGGATATGTTTATTTTTGAACCATTCCATTGTAGATTTTGCTTTATGTTTTGGATCATTGTCTTGTTGGAAGACAAATCTCCGTCCCAGTCTCAGGTCTTTTGCAGACTCCATCAGGTTTTCTTCCAGAATGGTCCTGTATTTGGCTCCATCCATCTTCCCATCAATTTTAACCATCTTCCCTGTCCCTGCTGAAGAAAAGCAGGCCCAAACCATGATGCTGCCAACACCATGTTTGACAGTGGGGATGGTGTGTTCAGGGTGATGAGCTCTGTTGCTTTTACGCCAAACATTACGTTTTGCATTGTTGCCAAAAAGTTCAATTTTGGTTTCATCTGACCAGAGCACCTTCTTCGACATGTTTGGTGTGTCTCCCAGGTGGCTTGTGGCAAACTTTAAACAACACTTTTTATGGATATCTTTAAGAAATGGCTTTCTTCTTGCCACTCTTCCATAAAGGCCAGATTTGTGCAATATACGACTGATTGTTGTCCTATGGACAGAGTCTCCCACCTCAGCTGTAGATCTCTGCAGTTCATCCAGAGTGATCATGGGCCTCTTGGCTGCATCTCTGATCAGTCTTCTCCTTGTATGAGCTGAAAGTTTAGAGGGACGGCCAGGTCTTGGTAGATTTGCAGTGGTCTGATACTCCCTCCATTTCAATATTATCGCTTGCACAGTGCTCCTTGGGATGTTTAAAGCTTGGGAAATCTTTTTGTATCCAAATCCGGCTTTAAACTTCTTCACAACAGTATCTCGGACCTGCCTGTTGTGTTCCTTGTTCTTTATGATGCTCTCTGCGCTTTTAACGGACCTCTGAGACTATCACAGTGCAGGTGCATTTATACGGAGACTTGATTACACACAGGTGGATTGTATTTATCATCATTAGTCATTTAGGTCAACATTGGATCATTCAGAGATCCTCACTGAACTTCTGGAGAGAGTTTGCTGCACTGAAAGTAAAGGGGCTGAATAATTTTGCACGCCCAATTTTTCAGTTTTTGATTTGTTAAAAAAGTTGAAAAGGTGAAATAGGTGAAATATCCAATAAATGTCGTTCCACTTCATGATTGTGTCCCACTTGTTGTTGATTCTTCACAAAAAAATACAGTTTTATATCTTTATGTTTGAAGCCTGAAATGTGGCAAAAGGTCGCAAAGTTCAAGGGGGCCGAATACTTTCGCAAGGCACTGTAGATTTGTGGGATTTAAAAAATATTTTTTACAGTGTGCAGGCTGTTGAGGTATTGGAGATGGAAATCAAACTACTTGTTTTCAAATGGAAATAAGACTGTGAAATCAGTCCTCGCGTTCAGTGGTTAGTTAAGGCTCTGTGTGCCAAAGGTCAAATAGGGTGTGCTTATATTTGTTCTGCTTCACTGCATGTGCAAGTGGGTAACCTGTACGAGTGTGAGGTGTGAAATGGAAATGTGTATTTTTGCATAACCCAACTTCCCCTGAGACACCCTCGGAGAGTGGGGTCATTGCCAGGGATCAGCCATTATTGACTGCAACCCTCGGGCTAAGTGCCTTGCTTAAGGATAGATCGACCAATTTTTTTTTTTTTTACAACTTGTCATTTCAGAGATTCAAAATCAAAACCTTTTGTTTACTGGTCCAACGTTCTAACTGCTGCCAATCGAGGGGGTATTTTGTTGACTTTGTTGTTGAGGTACTTAATGTTAAACCACCAAACTGTTACAATGTTCAATATTTAACAGTTGTGCATGCATTGCGTGTGTGTGTGTGATTGTATGTAGTACTGCTGTGATCCTCATGCACAAGCCTGGTCTGTGCTTCAGTGCTAATTTTGTTGACAGTCTATCACACACACACACACAGCTCTGACAAACAGCTTAAGGCCTTGTGTTTCTTTCCCGGCTTCGGCATAAACCCTGCTTGTGAGCGATGAGGTTTAGCCACCCCACTGGGAAAACCACAAAACACTCTCAGATATTTGACTTGACAGCACAGCAAATGACTTCAAATGGCACATCGATAGTTGTTTGCTGTCCACATATCTTGCATTTTGTATCTGCTCGTACCCAATCATGCTTTTACATTTTGTATCTGCTCGCACCCAATCATGCTTTTACATTTTGTATCTGCTCGCACCCAATCATGCGTTTACATTTTTTAAAATGCTTTTGTTCTTTATAGGGATGTAAGTACTCATAATTCCAATTAGATTTTTATAGAGGCTGTCTGATTCCAGTTCAAATACGGCATAACTGTGAACTAAATCAAACACTCTAACCATCTGTTGTGGTTGCGGCATGACCGGAGGGCTGCAGACAAATGAAGGCATCAAGTCAAAAGCTTTTCGCTGGCTTGAACATCAAGTGAAACAGACCCTTTTGACTGCGCTGTGAAACCACTTGAACAGTTTGTCCCTGACTTTTATTCTTTTAGTTATGTACATGTAAACAGAAAGACAATTGTTTTCAGTTGCAATCCACTTTGGAAAATGTATGATAAACCCTCAAAAACATTATAGTCTTGTTATTGCTTCAGGGTCAACCAAAGGCAGAGAAACTTAAGAGCATCGGATACCCAATTTATTTTGATAGCTCCAGTATGAATGCCCCAGTATGCCACAGAAGTATGGAAATGACTGTCAGTGGAACAGTATAGTCAGTGGAATTGCAGGCAACATAAATGAAGGGTCATTATAGAAATATAATCAGATATAAATCATTGAATTTAGTTTTTAGAAATTACTCCACCCTATTAGTTATTTTTCCCTCTCCTGACACGAGGGACAATTTGAAAGAGATCCTTGCATATTGCTTCTGCTTTCTCTATTTGTGATCAAAGAAAGAGCATGCATGAAAATATTGTATGTTTTCAATATGGCAACATGTGAGGATGCCAACAATGAGGATTCCTGCAAATGTTTCTTAGTCATAGAGGTGTACTGTATGAGATGACCACAAACACTCTACCTCACCTCACCTCTACCTCTGTCACCACCATGAGTGAGGGATTCCTGAGCTGTCCCTATCCAGGTGTGCTGTCAATGACCAGTATGATAAGATCTCGATGGGGGTAGAGAGAGAGAGGGAGAGAGAGGGAGAGAGAGAGAGAGAGAGAGAGAGAGAGAGAGAGAAAGAGAACACGCGAGAGATGCACGACCCTAACCATACCCTTGGTCTGTTATCCCTCTGGGTGGGCAGGAAGGACCCCAGAGCCAGGAGGAGGGGCCCTCAGGGGATATGGACACTCTTACAGGTCATCTGTTGTCACTGAGAACCAGTCATGAACCATTCACATATCACAGATCAAACGAAATCTGGCCCAGGCTGATAGGGGAGGCCTGGGGGAAGCCCTGGACCTCACAGGGTGATGAGTGAATGTGTCCCAGACCCAAAGAAATTGAGCTGCATATTGGGAGGATATTGGGGGGAGGGGAATGTCTACAAGCCACATTATGAAGAGTTTGTCTTTGAGTATCAATCAATCACATTTATTTATAAAGCCCTTTTCCCGCAGATGTCACAAAGTGCTATACAGAAACCCAGCCTAAAACCCCAAACAGCAAGCAATGCAGATGTAGAAGCACGTCGAGGAGAGTTTGTCTTTGAAAGAGGCTGGTGAAGCCGACAGAGCTCCATTAGAAGACATAAGCTGACTCAATGGCAAACACTAAATAAATCACTGCATACTGTGGTGAAGTTGTTTTTACGCTGCTCTCATTGTAAGATGTCTTGAACTGGAAGATCCGCTGTGCAATGCTGCTCCCTGCTGGAGACATATCCATACCACGTTGAATATCAAAATAAAAGACTAGCGCACAATGTGCATTTTTTAATAACCACCAATTAAAAAATAAATATTAATATCATCGATACTACTGTTGTTCACACAAACTCAATAAGAACCAATACAAATGCTCCAATCACTAATTAGCACAGCATCAAAGTGATTTTGTACTGAATGTGGAATGACTGTTCAGGTTCATCACTCTCCTGATTTACTGTGTTGTCAGACAGCTGGTGTATAATCAGCCTAATTACAGACACTTTTTCTGAGCTGGAACTCGATTCCCCGTGGTGCTGTCTTGTCACCATCAGGCCTGCGATTCTGTGAATTATAGTACAATGGATACACCATAGATAGAACTGGTTTCATCTCTATGGGATGCACATTCTGTGAACAACATACAATGGACACACATTCAGAAGAGACACAACACTGTAGGGTTTTACTGAGTAGTGGGTAGGACAGGCCTATTGAATGATCAGTTAATAGATTCTAACTTCATCTAGTGTAAACATGCCTATCACGCATATAGAGCCCGACTCTGGGCCCCCTGTTCTGCAATATATGGCTTAGACAACAGATGACAGTATTCATCCATAGGAGACCAGACCTGGGAGAGAGGCGAAACCGAGACGGTTCTCTCCTAGGAATAGGTTGCAGAAATACAGAGAAAATTAAGGGATAAATGGAAAATCCCTTTAACAGATTTGTATTACAAACGTCTGTAAGAAATGAAAAGCCGTGTAACAAACAAACACCCCCCACCATCCCCATCATCTGAATCTCAGCTAGCTTTTCATAAGGGTATATATTCCAATGGAAATATTGTATTACCATTTCCTCAATTGCCTATTTCACATGGTTGGAATATTTCCATGAAAAGCAATTGATGTGTTTGTAGGATTTCACCTCTCTCTTCTTTTCAGTCAGTCATGTGCTTCTCCTGTGGAAATGCAGCTCAACATCAAAAGACTAATCAGCTTGCCAGCATCAATACAAAAATCTCACCCGAAAGCGCTACATTTTGTCATGAGTATTTAGACTTCAGGGACACTCATCTGCAACCATGCATACTAGTTAACCACTTTGCTGAGGGATTTACAGTGTGAAAAATTTATATTTGACAGACAAAAACAGCACAAGTGTGAATATTCATCATTACTCATATCACAGTGTGATCAAAGAGTCTGTTCTGAGAGTCAACCACATATAATTAGAATGGGAAGTCATTCTAGAAGTAATAGAATTTAGAAGTCATTCTAATTCTATGGTCAATCCTCTGACCAGTGTGTGAACCAGACTTGACCGACTGTACCATCACAGTTTCCTTTTTCGACAGTATCCAGTTCAGTTCATCCAACCACAGACAATGATGATAACATCATCTGGTTCTACAGCATATCTAGGGCATTCCTATTGATGTATGAAACAGTTATGTCCTATTCTGCTAGAGGGGTAGAGAGGGTCAAGTCAAGAGCATCAAGAACATATGACCGGGAACTTTGCATTCAAGGCAGGGACAGTGGTCTAAGGCACTGCTCCTCTGTGCAAGTGCCATCACTACAATCCCTGGATCAAATCCAGGCTGTATCACATCTGGCTGGGATTGAGTCCCATCGGGTGGTGCACAATTGGCCCAGCGTCAGCTGAGGTAGGATGTCATTGTAAATAAGAATTTGTTCTTAACTGACTTGCCTAGTTAAATAGACAAATTGTAGGCCCACTAATAGAGCTATGATGGAACCTCTTTTTTTGCAGTGTTCTACTGTAGGCCTATGCCAGAGTACATTTACACACAAAACATTTGTAAAGGTGCAATCTGTAATATACCAGCCTGTGAATTTGTCATTTTAACTAGTGAAATAGAATTATAGATTTTTTGAAGAATATTGTCTTACCTTATTAATATGATCCACTAGTGTGGTCTTCCTTATGTTCCTGACACAAGGGGTATCTAAACATGTTAAATAAAGATTGGCAGGGATTAAGGCTGCACATTGGTTTGTAGGATTGCACTATAGAGGGTTGAAATCTACATAATTTTAGTCTTGATTGCACTACATTTAGGCAGCAAACAGGTCACCTAAAATATTTGGATAAACCATAATCCAATGAGACTGCTTCATTCTTAGTCACATGACAGTTGACAAAAAAAACGTACTTCTTGTTTCTAGCGAAAACATTTCGAGTCATGCATATCCACAAAGGTAGGATTTGAACGACTTGGCAACAATATAGTTTACACCAGGGATCATCAACTAGATTCAGACGATTTTTTTTTCTTGAGTGGATGGTCAGGTTGCCGGTGTTGTGTCGAAAATCTCCCCCCGGTCAGAATTCCCTCCCCATTCGCGTTCTTCATTGCTGCGACTTGCTTGCTAGATAATTTGTATACTGTAGATTGATAACAAGAAGCCCAAACAGATATAACATTTGTCTAAAACACAATACTTTCAAACCTTGCTTACAATTGTATACAATCACATGCATATCTCTTATGGGTGGGAATACTGTACTTCGGAGCAGATTTCCAAAATTGAAACGTTTTTTTATTAAGTATTTTATTTCCAAATAAAATCACCCGCGTTCCGCTATTTGGAGAACCCTGGCCTAAACTGTAACGTTAGCGGTCTATTATTTCGCAGGCGCTCTAGAGACACTCCAGTAGGACTCTAAAATGGCTATTTGCCCGGTTCAAAAGTAGTACACTATATAGGGTATAGGGTGCCATTTGGGTCTCAAACCTTAGTAACGTTTACTCTAGCTCTCTTCAAAGCAAAGTTTATTGGTCGCGTACACAGATTAGCGGGTGCAGCGAAATGCTTATGGTACTAGCTCTTAAAAATGCAGTAAAATTTCAAACAATTAAAATGTAAGGAGACAAAAAAAGACAAGGCAAATCTGATTAGCAAGCCAAATAGTCCTGTAGCAGCAAACACGTGAAATCTATACATATGTACACCTGATTTACAGGTCAACCCTTTGCTATGAGACTCGAAATGTAGCTCAGGTGCATCCTGTTTTCATTGATCTTCCTTGAGATGTTTCTACAACTTGATTTGAATCCACCTTTGGAAAATTCAATTGATTGGACATGATTTGGAAAAGTACACACCTGTAAGGTCCCACAGTTGACAGTGCATGTCAGAGAAAAAAACAAGCCATGAGGGCAAAGTAATTGTCCGTAGAGCTCCAAGACAGGATTGTGTCGAGGCACAATTCTGGGGAAAGGTACCAAAACATTTCTGCAGCATTGAAGGTCCCCAAGAACACAGTGGCCTCCATCATTCTTAAATGGAAGAAGTTTGGAACCACCAAGACTCTTCCTAAAGCTGGCCGCCGACCAAACTGAGCAATCGGGGTAGAAGGGCCTTGGTCAAGGAGGTGACCAAGAACCCGATGGTCACTCTAACAGAGCTCCGGAGTTCCTCTGTGGAGATGGGAGAATCTTCCAGAGGGACAACCATTTCTGCAGCACTCCACCAATCAGGTCTTTATGGTAGAGTGGCCAGATGGAAGCCACTCCCCAGTAAAAGGCACATGACAGCCAGCTTGGAGTTTGCCAAAAGGCACCTAAAGACTATCAGACCATGAGAAACAAGGAAACCTGGCACCATCCCTACGGTGAAGCATGGTGGTGACAGCATCATGCTGTGGGGATGTTTTTCAGCAGCAGGGACTGAGAGTTTAGTTAGGATTGAGGGAAAGATTATGGAGCAAAGTACAGAGAGATCCTTGATGAAAACCTGCTCTCAGGACCTCACCTTCCAACAGGACAGCAATCCTAAGCACATAGCCAAGACAATGCAGGAGTGGCTTCGGGACAAGTCTTGAATGTCCTTGAGTGGCCCAGCCAGAGCCCGGACTTGAACCTGTTCAAACATCTCTGGAGAGACCTGAAAATAGCTGAGCAGTGACGCTCCCCGTCCAACTTGACAGAGGTTGAGAGGATCTGCCGAGAAGAATGGGAGAAACTCACTAAATACAGGTGTCCCAAGCTTGTAGCGTCATACCCAAGAAGTCTCGAGGCTGTAATCGCTGACAAAGGTGCTTCAACAAAGTACTAAGTAAAGGGTCTGAATACTTATGTGATATTTTTGTATTTTATTTTTTATACATTTGTAAAAAAAATATTAAAAAAAAAACCTATGTGCATTATTGTGTGCAGATTGATCAGAAATAAAATATATTTAAACAATTTTAGAATAAGGGGTCTGGATAGTAGGAGAAATGTAATATTATGATGTGCTACGTCGGTGATAAAGTATTTAAATAGACAGTGTGAAATGGGAAGTGACCAGTGGTTCTGTGTGTGTGTGTGTGTGTGTGCATCACCTGGTAGACGGCTAGTGATGGCTGTTCAACAGTCTAGTAACAGCCTAGTAATAGAAGCAGTTTTTTAGAGTCTCTGTCTTAGCTTTGATGCCCCTGTACTGTCTGTCTGTCGGACGGGAGCCGACAGAACAGTTCGTGGCTCGGATGGCTAAGGTCCTTAATGATCTTATTGGCCTTTACTTTGACACCGGGTGCCTTAGATGTCCTGGAGGGCAAGCAGCGTGCCCCTGGTAATGCGTTGGACTGCCCGCACTACCTTCTGGAGAGCCATAATGCAGTTGAGGGCAGAGCAGTTACCCTACCAGGTGGTGATGCAGACCAACAGAATGCTCACAATGGTGCATCTGTAGAAGTTTGTGAGGGTCTTAGGGGCCCTGCAGAATTTCTTCAGCCACCACGATGTCGGTGTGCCGAGACCATTTCAGGTCCTCAGTGATGTACATGCCAAGGAACTTGAAGCGCTTGACCCTATCCAATCTTCTCGTGTTGCCTCTGTCTTTGCTTCTCCAGTGTTACCTTGAAAAATGAGGTCCCCATGGATCCCATGCTGTCTAGATCTACTGTTGTTGTTTGACGTGTGCTATGCCTTGAATGATGACAAAAGGCCGCATTTTGTCCTGATTATGGTCGATGACTTGGCGATTGTAGACAGTGGGAACACAACCTTGCGGTAAGTTACAGTGATATAAACTGCAACAGGCTTTTTTATGTTCTTTCCCATGTTTCTAAGCATGGCTTTCCTGCATTACATATATACTTCTCATTTGTAGTTGTGATTCCAAACAAAAATGTACATTCTCGGAAGACAACATTCGATTCTATTCTTTTTTTATTCTGACTTCTAATTCTTGCTGTGCTCTGTGCTCACCTTTTTAAAACACGACTAAAACGTATCTTTCCAGATGATGAGCCCAGCTGGGTGGTAATGTGTTGTGTTGTTGTGTCTGCAGGACCCCCAACATCGACATGCTGGCTCAGGAGGGGGTGAGGCTGACCCAGCACATCGCTGCAGCCCCCCCTCTGTACGCCCAGCAGGGCAGCCTTCCTGACGGGCCGATACCCGATACGATCCGGTGAGGCGAGTCATAAACAACAAATCAAATGTTATAAGTCACATGCGCCGAACGGGCGTAGACTTTACTGTAAAATAGTAACACAATAGCAATACAATATACACAACAACAACAACAAGAGCTCAATGTGTAGCCTATCCTCCTGGGGTTTGACACAAAGCTTTGCCTAGTACTATAATTTGATCACTTAACAGATCACTAGCTAGTATTGATAGGCCTAACTAGGATTATGTGTTGTTAGGGATGCATTAGTTAGGCTATGTGGAGAGAACAGTTCATAGAACAGGATAACTAGCATGTTGACCACAATGCAGCAGGATGAAAAGTACATCATCATTCCACTGTATAATTTTATACTTTGTTACTCTCCCCACTTTGTGATTTCACATCAGTTTTTGATCCTATTTTTGTCTTGGACAGTTAGGGGGTGTATATCATCTCTGCTGCATCTGGCAGTCTTCCCAAAGAAGAAGTCACCTTTGCCAAGGTCGCCAAACGGCAGGGCTACGAGACTGCTCTCATAGGTGAGCCAAAGTTCTCTCCATTGTTACTATTCAAGCGTCTTTAGGTCCATGAAAAACTCTACATATAACCCATTTATTATCGTCATGAGTATGTATCAATACACTTTGGGAATAGGGAACACGCAGAAGCAGTGGCAGTTAATTTGATTGGTTGCAGCGATGTGTCTGTTTTGTAGGTTTGAAGGTTTTTTTTTCAATTCTGACTGTATCAGCTACATGATTGATTTGAACTGTATAATAGCTTTCGTACTCGTTATTGGCTTCTCAATGGTTGTACAGACAAAGTACATTTACATGTGAGTTGACATTCAACGTCTTTGATGTGCAACATGCCTCACAGGCTTTTCAGTAACCCGTGTTGACATATTATTAAATGTAATCCTTTTCATCATCAGCCTTTTTCCTCCACAACTGAAAACACGTTATGTGTTGTCTTTCAAGGTCGTTGTTCTTTGAAGATGCCTTAAAAGTTGCCAGTTCATATGGTCCATCACCTGCCCCTTCTCTCCACTGTAGGAAAATGGCACCGTGGTCTTAACTGTGAGAGGAACGACGACTACTGTCACCACCCCGGTGCTCACGGCTTCGACCACTTCTACGGTATAACCCTGACCAACCTGCGTGACTGTCAGCCCGGCCGCGGCTCCATCTTTACCAATGTCCAAGCACACACACCCTTCAAGGTGATGTGCAGTGTACAATACATGTCGAGGAGGTACACTGTTTTGGTTGAACCTTTTAAAATGGTTGGGAGCGTGTGTAGAGTGTCTTCTCCATCTGCATTGCTTGCTGTTTGGGGTTACAGGCTGGGTTTCTGTAATAGCACTTTGTGACATCTGCTGATATAAAAAGGGCTTTCTAAATACATTAGATTTGTCTGCAGTTTACTCTCCATTAGTCAGCACCTCTACGGCCGTTTTGGGGTGTGCTTCAGCTCATGCTTTTTACTACAGTGTTGCGTTGAGTATTTGAACTTGTATTTATGTATCCTGGTGTAGCATGCGTTCACGGATCTGTTTCTGCTCTTGCCAACTCCATTGCTGTCATTGTCAAGCCAAACAAAGTGATAAGGAGTTGGCATGATGGCATAAACAGACTGGTAGCCAGACTAGTTTTAATGTCGTTTGTTGTATGTAGTTTGTTTGACCTTTTAGCTAACAAAGAAAGTTGTCCCTCAGGGATATAGGATAGCACATATTCTCAACTCTACAAGACCCTGGGAGTGGGTGTGGCTACCGTGACCTTCCTGCATGCGCGGGGCGTGGTCACCGTGTGGAGGAAGCTGGTGCTGAGGGTGGTGGCGTTGGTGGGCGCCGTGGCGGCCATCTATGGTACGTTCGTTGCCAACTTCCCCGACTTCAGCTGCTTTTGTGATGAGGAACCGGGAGGTGGACAAGCAGCCGTATGTCTCAGAGAACCTGACCCAGAGAATGACAGATGAAGCACAGAACTTTTGAGAAAGGTGTTTAAATGTATATTTCCCCTACTACATGATAGATTGAGACAGAATAGAAGCCAAATCAAGTGTTTGTGTGTTCGTGAGTGTGTTTGATTATTGTTTATTTATGTCTTGTGTGTGGGAAGAAACTCTAAAGGGCATGTAAGGAAAGTGTGTGTAAAGGGTTGGTGACCTAGGTGACTGTCTGTAAAATGAAAGCATACTGTACACGGGAGTTTCCATTGTTGTCATACAATTATTTTCTTCCATTTACACCGTGTGTGTTTACTATTTTGACAGGAACTCTGCACTACCCTTCCTGTTGTTCTTCTCCTTCATCCAAGTGCACACGGACATGTTTGCATCGCCAGCCTTTCAGGGGACCAGTCAGCATGGTATCTATGGAAACGCAATCCAGGAAGTAGACTGGAGTGTAGGTAAGACTTGATATTTACTCTATATTGCTGTATGGCTTTCTTTTTTTATGTCCAATAAGTTATAAGGTTGCAAGATTTGAAATGTCCACACTAATTATATTTAAAAGTTGGACGATTTGATTGGATTTGACCTATTATGTCCTGTTTCATAACATCTGTTCGTAGGTCAGCTCATGCAGACTCTGGACCGGTTGAACCTGAGGGAGAACACACTGGTTTACCTGACCTCAGACCAGTTGGCGCACCTTGAGGAGATCACAGTCCGGGGGGAGGTGCACAGAGGCTGGAATGGCATATAGAAAGGTACGGTCTGATACAGCTTCAGAAGAACAGGTCAACAGAGGCCGAACAGCCAGATGTCACATTTTCGGTTAAAACAATATTTTTTGTTAATAGGTTACTTTTTTTTTATAGGAGTAAAAATACTCAACCTAAAAAGTGCAGGTGCAGAGAGGCTTTAGTTTGCATCTGCGGTGGTTTAGTAGGGTATATTTATAGGAATGCAAATGGGAAGTCAGAACCAGTCAACGTATCGAATAGAATAGTAGATTACTAGATAAATTGCTCAGATTATCTAAATGTCCTCATGCATAAGAGACGAGGCGTTTCCATGAAAGGTTCTGGTAAGCCTTATATTTCAGTCGAGTGATAAAGGACTTCCCATATTCTCAGTCCTCAGAAAGTGCTTCGATCTGTCTCTGAGCAGTAGGGAAATCCACCAACTGGGAGGGGAAGGATCCAAGTTCCAGGACTGCTCCATTGGACTGGGATGTTACCTGCAGGGAAAGACATTGATGAACCCACCAGCAACATGGACATCTTCCCTACTGTGGTGAAGCTAGTCGGAGGGACGGCACTGGGGGACAGGTGAGTGCTGTGAAATTGCTGAGGTCTGAGGGGCATTGTTTGTTCAAGTACTTCTATCTATTCCTATGGTTAAGTCCAAAGCACTAGAAGGGTTTTCTAGCAGCCCCGTCTGTCAGTCAAAACTACAGCGTTTGGAATCTAGGTCACCATAGAAATTATATGCACTCTCAGTGCTCTGAATCACCCCCTAACTAGAGACATTATATTCACAATAGGTGTCAAAAGGGACCTGCTAGAAAAAATCTCAGCTAATGAAAAAACGGATCAGGCTGATCTAAACCTTTGATCAAAGGTTTTCAAGGGCCTTTGAGGTCTCTGCCTACGCAAAGGATCATTCCTACAGCACGCTCCATTTCTGTGTCTCAGAGATAATTTATTGTGCGTGTGTGTGTGTTTGTGTGTGTCTTCTCTTCCTAGAGTGATAGACGGTCATGACCTCATACCCCTGCTGCAGGGGAAAGTTGAGAGATCAAAGCACGAGTTTCTCTTCCATTACTGTAACGCCTACCTCAACGTTGTCAGGTGGCAGCCTCCCAACAGTAAGTCCACATTTCCAATGTAATAGTTTTAAGAATGCAATTTAATTACTGTAACAGTGTTGCTAATTATGATTAAGAATTCCAAGGTTTTTTTGTAAGCAAGTTAACCTGTCTAGGACTGGGGTTAGGGTTAGCGGAACCCCCCCGCAACAGCCAGTGAAAGTGCAGGGCGCCAAATTCAAAACAACAAAAATCTCCTAATTAAAATTCCTCAAGCATACAAGTATTTTACACCATTTTAAAGATAAAATTCTCGTTAATCCAGCCACAGTGTCTGATTTCAAAAGGGATTTACAGCGAAAGCACCACAAACGATTATGTTCGGTCACCACCAAGCCACAGAAAAACACAGCCATTTTTCCAGCCAAAGAGAGGAGTCACAAAAAGCAGAAATGGAGATAAAATGAATCACTAACCTTTGATGATCTCCGTCAGATGACACTCATAGGACTTCATGTTACACAATACATGTATGTTTTGTTTGATAAAGTTCATATTTATATAAAAAAATCTGAGTTTACATTGGCGCGTTACGTTCAGTAGTTCTAAAACATGCAGTGATTGTGCAGAGAGCCACATCAAATGACAGAAATACTCATAATAAACATTGATAAAGATACGATTATTATACATGGAACTTTAGATAAACTTCTCCTTAATGCAACCGCTGTGTCAGATTTTAAAAAAACTTTACGGAGAAAGCAAACCATGCAATAATCTGAGTACAGCCTTTAGACAACAATTTAGCCAAAAAGATACCCGCCATATTGGGTAGTCAACATTACTCAGAAATAGCATTTTAAATATTCACTTCCCTTTGATGATCTTCATCAGAATGCACTCCCAGGAATCCCAGTTCCACCATAAATGTTTGATTTGTTCGATAATGTCCATCAGTTATGTCCAACTATCTTCTTTTGTTAGGGTGTTTGGTAAACAAATCCAAAAGCGCGTTCAGGTCGCGCCGAACAAAAAAGTTCCGTTACAGCCCGTAAAAACATGCCAAACTAAGTATGGAATCAATCTTTAGGATGTTTTTAACATACAACTTCATTAATGTTTCAACCGGACAATTCCTTTGTCTGTACAAATGAAGTGGAACGTAGCTACCTTTCACGTGAGCGCGCCAGACCGAGGCTGTGGCACTCTGCCGGACCACACACTCAAAGAGCTCTTATGAGCCCCTCCTTTAGAGTAGAATCCTCAAAACAGGTTCTAAATACTATTGACATCTAGTGGAAGCATTGGGAAGTGAAACATAACTAATATCCCACTGTATCTTCAATGGGGGCTGAGTTGAAAAACTTCAAACCTCAGATTTCCCACTTCCTGGTTGGATTTTTTTCTCAGGTTTTTGCCTGCCAAATGAGTTATGTTGCACTCACAGACATCAACAGTTTTAGAAACTTCAGGGTGTTTTCTATCCAAATTTACTAATTATATCCAAGCTGATTATATCCAAGCTACTCAATACTGCCCCCTACCCCAAAGAAGTTAACTTGAAAAGTAAACTACTATGGTGGTTGTAATTCATTGTACATTTTTAAGGTTATTCAAAATGGAAGGTGTTCTTTTTCACTCCGGACTTCTACCCCGAGAACGGGACAGCCTGCATGCATACCCATGCCTGTTTCTGCACCGCATCCTACGTGACCTACCATGACCCCCCTTTGCTCTTTGACCTCTCCTGCGACCCCCCTCGGAGACCACGCCCCTGACCCCAGACACGGAACCCGCCTTCCACTCGGTCGTGGAGGAGATCCGGGTTGCAGTGGCCGTCCATAAGGAGTCCATCACCCCCGTTCAGGACCAGCTCGCCCCGGGACACCTCCTATGGAAGCCTTGCCTGCAGCCCTGCTGCTCCTCCCTTTCCCAGCTCTGCAGGTGTGAGAGAGATGGTGGGAGAGACGGCCACCGGAGCACTGCAGCAGCAGACTCTCCACAGGACCAGCTCATCATTGCTTAACACTGCGGGGAGGGTAACGTAGGAACCCAGAACCAATCTTTTAGAATGTATGTAAACAAAATCGGAGTGAGACAAACGGCAGGGAAAAGTCCCATTTTAACTGGACTTGTTGGTAGAAGTAACCTGGATCTACTTTACGTGTGTGTGTGTGACCTCACTGGGTGATCCGTAATAACAGACTTTTTAGGATTTGTCCTCTCAGGAACACCAGTAAAACATACAGTAAATTGTGTCACCTATGCTTGTAATAATAATAATATTAAAACATACAGTAAATTGTGTCACCTATGCTTGCTCCCTGAGGGGTTTATGCAGATGCTGCTATTTGAACTACAATGTCATTTTAAAGCACTTTGTGACAAATGTATTTGTAAAAAAATATATAAAAAAAATAGGAGCAATATGAATCAAATGTGATTGTTGAGGCCAGCACCTCAGTGCACTGATTAGCACAAGGTCCAACTCAAGTTGAATTTCTAGTTTTATTCTCCGGGGTGCTACAATAACCCTGTGTTACCCTTGTAGGTTACCGATAATCATTTAATCACTGTTCATCATTTAGACACTACAGGGCCTCTGTAAAAGGCATCTGCACTTCCAAGAAGCAATGGAACTGAGTGGGCAACCGACATGAAAAGACATGGCTGTATTAACGAATAGAGCTGTATTAAGATGTTCAGTAGAGCTGCCGTGTCTAATGCCAACAGTCAGTACAGAGTCAGCCAGAGTCCCTGAGCCACACATGGCTCATCCCCCTGTGGCCACAGCCAGCCGTAAATCTTCATCACCCAGACTAGCTTTAAGCTTAGCTCTTCATTTGATCTCAGATTTCAGTGACGTTTAGTTAATATGTATCTTAGTCTCCCGTTAACTCTATATCCAGCAGTCTATTTGTCACCAACTGCCATTAGCAAATCTCTGAATAATCTCTCCCCTGTTTAGTCATTTATATGAGTGATGCTGAATTCTGATTTTTTTTTGTGCGCATTCCCACACACCCGTTGCATTTTATTACCATGTGTTCATTTGTTTCAACACATTTTTCTGGTGTAAATGATTAATGGTCTGATTTAGGTGGGGTACCAGCTACAACAGCGCTACTGTTGCTACTAATAACTACCAGCACCAACTACAGAACGACAGCCACTATCACTAGAACTGGGATTGATATTCTACTTGACTGATATTCTACTTGACTGATATTCTGACATTGTGTATAAATCTAATTATTTTCCTCCATCCATGGCCTTGTAATCACGGTGGCTGATCATTATTGGATCCATCCACAACAGAGAGAGTTTGGCAGTGATAGAAGCCAGCTCTTTATCTTGTCTTTGACTCGGGCTTGCGTCCCAAATGGCACCCTATTCCCTACATTGTGCACCACTTTTGACCAGTGGCCAGGGCTCTGGTCAAAAGTGGTGCACTATTTAGAGTGCCATTTGGGACGTAGCTCCCGTGTGTCGGCTTGGCCACTGGTCCGTCACATCCAGCCCAGCCTCTATGCTCCCGGACGCCAGAGAAGTGGAGCGCAGCAGAGTTTTCCTCAGAGGAGAAAACCTAAACAATATTAAACCATACGCCAGGGAATCTATGTCCCCAGGTGTTAATTACAACTGTGGACAAAAAATTGGGCTAATTATTAACAACAGCAGGGAGGCTGGATAGCGGTAGGAAAACACCATGGTTACTTTACTTTAGTGTGTGGATGGTAAATCCTGTTTACTTACAGGACTGTATGGCCTAGTTTGTGATGTACAACTGATGTACAATTCATTGAAACACTGATTGTGACATAACAGATATTTTTATGATTGGACAAAAATGTTTACATAGTCATTATGTGGTTTCTGATCAAGCTAAATCTCAGCTTTAGTGTACAGATCAGCTCTTTGCCCTCATGCTGACGAGTGTACAGTGCTAAACGTTATTTATCTCAACTCATCCAAGTCTTTTTGGACAATTATGCTTTTATCAGTCACATTTGGTAAGTATTTATGATAATTCAGCCTTGTCATGTTAATAGATGCAGATATGGTTCTTCAATGTTTTGGGGTTAGACTATTTCAGCAATTGCTACTGGATTTCAAGACCGCGAGTCATTTAAACAGAGCACATTTGGCCTTGGTTTCTATCCAGGCATGAAGAAGAAGTATCCTCAGATCCGGAGGGAGGTGTGTGTAGTGAGTGTGTGTGAGTTCAACCACCGGGGGGGGGGGGAAGAAGATCTCTTGAACACAGTGCACGCCGATACCCGAGGACCGGAGTTAAATGGTTCCTCAGGTGGAGAGAAGAACGTGCAGAGTTCAAACAACCATTTCTATGGTAACATCAAAGGGGTACTCCATTCTTGTCCTGGAGGAGATGAAGGACCTCCGCTAGGTTAGCGTGACGCCACTGCCCGTTATATTATGTACTTCCGTGAAGTGCCCTACTGATTTCCCCACCGCCTGCCACTACTGGCTCAGGGGTAATGGATCGCTGCTGGAAATTGATGGTGAGGCGTGTTCAAAGACTGATTTTCACCTAGTTACCTCACATGAGATATATAGTTACATGCAGTTGGCTGATATTCCAACGTCTCCTCGGATTATAGAGTAGCTATTACTGTTGATTTCATGGGCTACAGTGGATTTGCAAAGAGAAAATTATACATTTTACTTGAATTATTGTATTTTCTTTATTTTACACACTTTAAAATCTAAAATAAATAATGTGATTACACCATATTTACAAGAAAAAACCAGTTTATTTCAGTTGAGTATAAAAAGAATACTCAACTGAAATACAACACTACTGGATCCAGTTTTCGTTCTTCAGAAACCTCACTGCATCGTCATGACCCTCTTTACAATACTGGTTCATCCTTTCCTCTAACGGAGGGAATAAGGACTGGTTTAACCTGATGATGTTCTCCTTGGAAAACTGAGAGATTAAAACAACACAAAACATCAACAAAAACACCAACAAAATCAAAAGCAATTTTAAATACTGCAAAAGAACTGTCCAGGCAAAATGATGTGCAAAACCATACAATGAATGCAATACACACTTGTTGAAGATGTGTACTGTCTGTATCCCTGTGAACATGTAATCAAACGGTGATCACACTCACCATTACGTCCATGTTGGCCAGTTTGAGGTGGAGGTTCATGAGCCCTCTGTGTTTTGGGCAGATGTCTTGGGGACCTGCGAAGGGGGAGACTGTGATGGTACGTCCCTCTGGCAGGATGGGGAGACTATCCGTGAATCCCCCGTCAATCCATTTCTGAAGGATGTGTGTTACAGTTAAGTTGATATATTTTCAGTTATAAACAAACAAAAAAGTAACAGTAAGCTCGTAATGGATAACATCCATGGGTTGAGTTTGAGATGCAGTTCAAGTTATTACCTGTCCTTGCCATTCCACCGGTTTGATTCCAGCATAGACGGGCACAAAACTACTGGCCAAGAGTGCCTTAAATTAAAAGAAGCAAAAGCTAGGTCAGACCTAATCCTAAAATATGTAGCGAAAGAGATTTGTAAAGGTTCCTCGACCCACACATATTGTTAGATATGCATTGCTCTGTCACTTGACTGGCTAAAACACAGAACTGACCCAACAATGCAGTGTATCAGGGGGAAAACAATGGCCATGCTCCTCAAACATTTGCGACAACATTTTGTGTTAAAGCCAAGGTACAGTAATATAATCTGCTCAGGCTTGTGGCCGGCTACCTTTATGAGGTCCTCCCTGGAGGCAAAGCTGGACACGACGGTGTTCTTGCCACTTTTTGAATGTGTTATAGAGATGTGAAGGTGATTGCCTGCTTTAATGTGGGCATCGCCAGGCAGAAACTCCTCGATTCCCTCCCTGGGGAGAACAAAGGGACAGATGCTTTTTTGTCATGTTTTTTATAATTAATTTAACAACACTGTACGGCTCTATAATAAAACATGCACTTATTACACGATCTGTTGGCTGTGTAATGCGTGCACTTAATGAAGATACAAACGCAACCATTGTTCAGTTCTATAGCCTTAGGTTTAATTTACTCCCACAAATGAATAGCTCCATTTATTATAAAGGTGTTACAAATGAAAAAATGATTGACACACCCAGTTATCTAAACGTGGCTTTAACGCAAAGAAATACACAGTGTACAAAGCATTATGAACACTTATTCCCATTCAACCCAACCAACTGGCTCTCTGTGTTTCCGCCTGTCTAACTATGTGTGCATATGCATCTGAATATGACTGTTCTATACACTGAGTATAAAACACATTAAGAACACCTGCTCTTTCCATGACATAAGACTGACCAGGTGAATCCGGGTGAAAGCTATGATCCCTTATTTATGTCACTTATTAAATCCACGTCAATCAGTGTAGATGAAGGGGAGGAGACCGGTTAAAGATGGATTTTTTTTGCCACCTAAAGGACATGAAGCCAACTTGACACAACTGTGAGAAGCACTGTAGTCAAGATGGGTTATGCTTTCGACAAATTGTAGAGGGGGGGGTGCAGCCCAATACTATGGTGTTCCTAATCTTGGTATATTCAGTGTATAGCTCTCTCAGAGTTAGTGACTACCTGAGTGTAAGCATGAAGTTATATCCAGGTGTCACAGCTCCAAACCTCTGGCTTCTGACATCTTTTGCAAATCTGAAGGTAAATTCTTTGACACTCTATTGGAAAAAGACCAAATGCATCAACCAGCAGTAGGCCTAAACACAACAAAAATGTACAAGGAATAGAAGAAAGAAGAATAGGCTGATGATGATGATGATGATGATGAAGACCTTACTATCTTACCTGTAGTTTGTCTGGAGCAGTGACCATCACTGCAGCCACCAGAGCTCCAGCAGATGCCCCGGCACATGCCCTGAGAGAGCTCACCAGCTTGTCTCCATGTCTCAGGATGGCTCCACATGCGCCCAGTTGGTAGATACCCAGGAATCCACACGCAGCAAAAGAAAGGTTCACCACTGGCACTGTCATCTCTATAAAGAGAACATAGATAGCATTATTCATTGAATAAACTATGAGGTTGATTGACAAACATAGCGACTGTAACTTCACCAGTGAAATATCGTGTAATCGCCTGATCAAATCCATATTAGCACAGTGGAATTTTGTAGCTAGATAACTGCATGGGGCAGGCAGCACTAGTAAATCTGATGTGGGAAACTGTAGTAGGCTAGGCTGAACAACATACGTAGTAGGCTTAGTCACTCATTACAGAGGCAGTCGAACTAATACTGTAAACTACAAGTCCCCCTGCACGTTAATAACAAGTGTAGCATTCAAGGTTTATCTACACACACATTAAAAAAAAAGCTTCCTTACCGTTTATGGTGGGATTACGGTTTTAGAAACAATTGCAGTAAACTAAAACTGCTTATTCTGCACCGCTTTGCAAATACGATAACAATGTAAAGGAGTGCTAGATCCGTGCTTTACTTCCGGGTTTTCCGCGCTGTTTCAAAATAAAAGCCTACAACGATTTACAAAACTATCCGTTGAAATTGACTAAACCTGTAAGAAAACATTGGGATACATGGTCTGGTTTGTGTTTGTGCAATAAAAAGTGAAATGTCTACTGAACAAATTATACTTTGACATCTATAGAAGCAGCTGAGCTACAATAATGCATATTTGTCCCGGTATCTTCCAGCGCATGTGTTCCGGCTTCAGGCAAACACGCTGCGGTCTTGGGCCCGTTGCGAGCCACGCATTTACACTTTATGACTTTAAAAAGTTAAACACTCTTAAAACTCGAGCCCCACAGTGGACAAGTCATAATACCCATAAAACCCAGCAAAAACAGATTTGTTTTCCATAGAGGATTTTAGAACCACTTCAAACAAGGTATGTGTTTCATGGCTTTCCCTGGCATGACGTTTTGATAACTCTGTAAATCTCTCTCTGACAAGGTGACTTTTATCAATATATTCGGCTCAATTTACTCTCAGATTCGAAAATACTAGTAGCATCAAAGTAGACATGCAAGACTACAAATCCCTCCAAGCTCCTGCACATCTGGCACATGCATTTCAGTGGAGGCTGCTAAGGGGAGGAAGGCTCATAATAATGGCTGGAATGGAGCAAATGGAATGGCATCAAACACATGGAAACAATTATTGAACATGCACGCTAAAGAAGCCTTTCTATTGACTCCATCTATTGACTCCAAAACACCAAAAGAAAGATGCCGAGGGCCCCTGCTCATCTGCATGAACGTGCCTTAGGCATGCTGCAAGGAGGCATGAGGACTGCAGATGTGGCCAGTGCAATAAATTGCAATGTCCGTACTGTGAGATGCCTAAGACAGCGCTACAGGGAGACAGGATGGACAGCTTATCATCCTCGCAGTGGCACACCACGTGTAACAACACCTGCACAGGATCGGTACATCTGAACATCACACCTGGGGGACAGGCACAGGATGGCAACAACAACTGCCCGAGTTGCACCAGGAACGCACAATCCCTCCATCAGTGCTCAGACTGTCCACAATAGGCTGAGAGAGGCTGGACTGACAGCTTGTAGGCTTGTTGTAAAGGCAGTTCCTCACCAGACATCACCAGACATCACCGACTACGTTGCCTGTGGGCACAAACCCACCCTCGATGGACCAGACAGGAATGGCAAAAAGTGCTTTTCACCGACGAGTTGCGGCTTTGTCTCACCAGGGGTGATGGTCGGATTCAAGTTTATCGTTGAAGGAATGAGCGTTACACTGAGGCCTGTACTCTGGAGTGGGATCGATTTGGAGGTGGAGGGTCCGTCATGGTCTGGGGCGGTGTGTCACAGCATCATCGGACCAAGCTTGTTGTCATTACAGACAATCTCAACGCTGTCCGTTACAGGGAAGACATCCTCCTCCCTCATGTGGTACCCTTCCTGCAGGCCCATCCTGACATGACCCTTCAGCATGACAATGCCACCAGCCATACTCCTCGTTCTGTGCTTGATTTCCTGCAAGACAGGAATGTCAGTGTTCTGCCATGGTCAGCGAAGAGCCCGGATCTCAATCACATTGAGTACTTCTGAGACCTGTTTGATCGGAGGGTGATTCCCCCCAGAAATGTCCAGGAACTTGCAGGTGACAAATCTGGTGCAGTCCATGAGGAAGAGATGCACTGCAGTACTTAATGCAGCTGGTGGCCACACCAGATGCTGACTGTTACTTTTGATTTTGACCCCCCCCCCCCCCCCCCCTTTGTTCAGGGACACATTATTCCATTTCTGTTAGTCACATGTCTTTGGAATTTAGAAATCATCCCTGTATGATGCATTTTGCATCATATGATACTGCGTTTTTAATGTACAGTATGTTCATACGATATCTGGTTGACTATCAAAATCGATGATGGCCTCCTGGAGGTCAGGGCCCCCCCCAAAACGTTTAGGGGGCCCCCTGGAGGTTCCCTTCGTGCCCGGTCAGTAATTCAGCCATGAATACTACAAGGTTTAGAAAGCTGGTTTACCTCCCAAACTAATTTACCTACCAATCTGTAAAATGGTAGCTGAAATGGGCTAATTGAGTGAATGTCAGTGACTGACATAATAAAAAGAAAACTGCTGATGCAGTATAAAAAAAAATTAAATTGTAACCTTGTTATTCTATCTACTATTCTAACTCGCAACAGTAAGTTGAGACTCCAACTGAGTTCCCACAGTAAAAAAATAATAATAATAATATATATTTGTCTAATGGTAAGTCCGCCACTGACTGGAGGTACTCTCTTTGCTGGATGTGGGTTTGGATCATGTGTGTCAGTCGCTGAGAGTGAGGGGGGCGGACAGGCTGAGGGAGACCTAGTCCCCTTTGTATTATTGGACTGGCTGACCCAACTATACTGAAAACAAATATAAATGCAACAGGCAACAATTTCAAAGATTTTACTGAGTTACAGTTCATATTTGGAAATCAGTGAATTGAAATAAATTCAGTAGGCCCTAATCTATGGATTTCACATGACTGGGCAGGACTGCAGCCATGGGTGGGCCTGGGTGGGCATAGACCACCCACTGGGGAGCCAGCCCTAGCCAATCAGAATGCCCCCCCCCCCCTCTTTCCCAGACAATTCCGCATTGAAGAAGCTGGATGTGGAGGTCCTGGGCTGGCGTGGTCTACAGTTGTGAGGCCAGTTGGATGTACTGCCAAATGATCTAAAATGACATTGGAGGCGGCTTATGGTAGAAAAATGTACATAAAATGATCTGGCAACAGCTTGGGTGGACATTCCTGCAGTCAGCATGCCAATTGCACACTCCCTCAAAACTTGAAATATCTGTGGCATTGTGTTGTGTGACAAAGCTGCACATTTTAGAGTGGCCTTTTATTGACAACAGAACAAGGTGCACCTGTGTGCAGAATGATCATTCTGTTTAATCAGCCAGGTGGATGGATTATTTTGGCAAAGGAGAAATGCTCACTAACAGGGATGTAAACAATGTTGTGCACAACATTTGAGAGAAATAATGAAGTGTAACCAACACTTTACATGTTGCATTTATATTTTTGTTCAGTATACTGTATATTATACACACTCTCACTAATTGCAATGATGAGCCTCCAAACCCTTAGAGATGAACACCTGTGTTATTATTGTTCTTCAGCCATGGCTCTTATCTTTGCTGTGACAAGTCATTTTGTGTTATAAAGAATGAAGCCAGTGTCCCCCATTTAGATGAATAGGGCATGTGTGGTTTAATTGTTGTGGCCTGACTAGATTGCAGTTTGATGGCTCAACATCCTAAACGTGCCAGACAGGATCCTGGAGAAGGAGAACACATTGGACCGATTAATCGTCTGCCTTGTCTGCTGCCCTGCCAACGATGCCCACATATGGAGCCTCCTGTAAGGTACATGTAAGGGAATAGGATGGAGGACTCTGTTGGGACCGAGTTGAAACAGTACAGGGGACCACATGAAGACTATTGTCCTCTGAAATTACAAAAATGTATGTTTTAATTATTTCAGATTAATTGCATATTTTCTTGTCTGAAGCAGAAAATTATTTCAATTAGTTATTTTAATAATGTCTACATCCTAATTTACAGCAGTATTTTCAACCAGTTAATGTATTCTAATAGAGAGCCCAGTTTATCCCCCCCTAAGGGTCCATCCACGTACATAACCTTATCATGTTGTGACTTTAATAATAAATTTGTTGTGTATATATACGCTTATATTATTAGCTAGAGCTAGATAGCCTCTGTCTGTATCTCTCTACACTTTAAGCACAGTCCCCAGAGTTCAATTCTTCCTTTGCAACCACTTCAAACAGTCAGCACTTATTTCCCAAGGCCCCAGAATACCAGAACAATAGGAATTCTCCCTAGTCTCACACATACTCCTCCTTACTGGCTTGTCAGCACAAATTCCCTGCTCCTTTAGTCTTGCTTATGGTTATATATAATGTGCATTAGACGGGTTACGCTCTCTAGAGAAAAACATTGGCTCTATCGTGTCGTTCAGGAGTAGGTGTGTGTGTGTGTGTGTGTGTCTGTGTGTGTGTGTGTGTCTGTGTGTGTGTGTGTGTGTCTGTGTGTGTGTCTGTGTGTGTGTGTGTGGGTGGGTGGGTGGGTGATGGACTGTTTAAATGATGAAGTGGAGATAATGTATAAGCGGTGGGTGAAATGTGGAGATGTCGGTAATAACACGAGTGTGGCGGGTAAACATTTTTCTTCATGGTTTAAACACAGAAGAGACAGAATCAGGTCTGACTGACTCAATAGTAGCGCCATGTCTGTGAAAGCCCAACCAATGTTGTTGAGTCTCATTAAATCAATACTCCAAGACACACTACCCTTATTCAATATGACCCACTGTATGATCTTAAGGTAGACGTTAGCAGTCTGGTACCAATAACTGCCCATGGCAATGTACAATATGATAACTCTTGATTACATGGAGATTCAATGAGACCAATATAGCTATGAGTGTAAATTGCATAAAATCTGAATCATTTGGACCGCTTAAGCATTATAGCCTCTGTGTACTCACTTACAACACATCATAACACGTTCTAATGTAAGAGTAAGAAAGTGAAAAAACGACAAGTTCCTCGGTGTACCCAATACTGATAATCTGAAGTAGTCCACCCACACAGACAGTATGGTGAAGAAGGCGTGACAGCGCCTCTTTAACCTCAGGAGACTGAAGAAATTTGACTTGGCCCCTAAGACCCTCACACATTTTACAGATGCACTATTGAGAACATCTTGTCGTGCTGTATCACCGCCTGGTATGGCAACAGCACCGCCACCAACCGCATGGCTCTCCAGAGGGTGGTGCGGTCTGCCCAATTCATCACTGGGGGCACACTGCCTGCCCTCCAGGACACCTACAGCACCCGATGTCACAAGAAGGCCAAAAAGATCATCAAGGACATCAACCGCCTGAGCCACGGCCTGTTCATCCTGCTATCATCCAGAACACAAGGTCGGTACAGGTGCATCAAAGCTGCGACTGAGAGACTGAAAAACATCTTCTATCTCAAGGCCATCACAGTAGTTAAGTCAATGCCACTCCGACGTTGCTCGTCCTAATATTTATATATTTCTTAATTCCATTCTTTTACTTTTAGATCTGTGTGTATTGTTGTGAATGGTTAGATACCACTGCACTGTTGGAGCTAGGAACACAAGCATTTCGCTACACCCGCAATAACATCTACTAAACACGTGTATGTGACCAAGAACATTTCATTTGATTTGAGATGGTGCAATTGTGGAATTCAGTTTTCCTCCCATGTCTCATCACCCCCTACAGTAAAATGATTGCAATATCTCTCTCAAGGACAAAACGAGCTAAATGAAGTAGTCCAATTTCAGATATAAAGCTTATGGAACGAGGACATAATTAAAATTAAGACAAGAAACTACTCGACAAAAGAATTATGTGGAGGAAAGAAAAGCTGTAAGAGCATCCTCTTCCTCTGTGCTGTGAAATGGAATGATGGCTGAATGGTGCTGAGACTGAAACCAGGACTTTGTCCCAAATGGCACCCTATTGTCTAGATGGCGCCCTGCTTTTGACCAAGCCCAATAGGGCTCTGTTCAAAAGTTGTGTACTACATAGTGGATAGGTTGCCATTAGGACGCAATCCAGAGGTAATTTGAGTTCTCATGGCTAGTGCTTACCGATAAAGCCAGGAGCTTTATGTTTGGTGTGAGGGAGGCAGTAGGGAGGGATAGATGGAGGGAAATATGGAGGGAGAGAGGGATAGACAGTGGAGGGAGGGAGGCAGTAGGGAGGGATAGATGGAGGGAAAGAGAGAGGGAGGGGGCATTCTTTCTCTCTCCCCGTCCGGCCACTGCTCATGATTGTAACTGCCACCGCAAAGACAGAGCAAGGTCATGTTGATAAAATAAATCTGCTAAAAGATCAAATACTTCCTGTAGATTGAAGGGGAAATGCAATTCATGAGCTGGGGGGATGGAAAGAGAAATCAAAGAGGGGGATTGAAAGAGGAGTGGAGGGCAGGGTGCAGGGATGGATAGAGGGATGGAAGGACAACAGGCAGACCTATAGAAAAGACCATTAGATGAGACAGATGAAGGGGTAAAGGTGAGGCGCCTTTCAGACAGCCCATTATTAGCTATCTGCACTGTGTACAAAGAGTATGAATATTCTAATGATATCACTATCAATAGAACTCTGTCTGCACATGGAGGAAGGGAGGACGTGAGTGGGTATTCAACTCACATTTCTCGTCATAATAAGACTGCTGCATCACTTATTGATGTATTTCATTTTACATGGAAGTGATTTGATTGTTCAGCATGTAGAACTGAACAATATATCAGATGAACGACAATACTGTACACTGTAGAAGAACAATAAGAATATTACATTTTTTCATTAACTTGCAGAGAAGGGGAAATTGCCTTTGTTCACAACCCACAGCACAAATGTAAACGTCATCAGACCCAATTAGAGCTGCATGTGGGTAAAAATAGCGGACAAATATAGCCTTTAAATCAACCAAGACTGAAGGTAAGAACAAAGCTATGGGTGGAACTGTGAATGGCATCATGACGTCAGAAAGCTAGGCTTATATTAGACATAGCACAGAGAGGGCCTGTCTCAATATTGTTTTGACAGCGAGGTCACCTGTGAAACAAGTCAGTGTTAGCCACTAGGGGCAGCAGTGAGTGATGTTACCTTCAAGAAGGTTTGAATTTTGCTAGGGCGTTGGCAGTGGGGAATGTGTGTAAGCATCTGTTTCTAGTGCAAAAGGTTGCATATATATTTTTGTTTGAAGCCTATCCCAAACCTTAACCCTTACCTTAACCATTCAGACTTAATGCCCAAGCTTAAGATTTCAGAGTTAATGGCTAAACTTAACCCTAACCTTCAAAGCCTGAGTTATTACCACAAACACTTTGAAATTTGACATTTGGAACAACTTCGAAATTTGACACTTGAGAAACATGGATTAATGTCTAATTCTGACGTGAGACTGTGAAAGCTTGTGTTTAGATATTTCCGTCATATACAGTTGAAGTTGGAAGTTTACATACGCCTTAGCCAAATACATTTAAAATCAGTTTTTCACAATTCCTGACATTTAATCCTAGCAAAAATTCCCTGTCTTAGGTCAGTTAGGATCACCACTTTATTTTAAGAATGTGAAATGTCAGAATAATAGTAGAGAGAATGATTTATTTCAGCTTTTATTTCTTTCATCACATTCCCAGTGAGTCAGAAGTTTACATACACTCAATTAGTATTTGTAGCATTGCCTTTAAATTGTTTAACTTGGGTCAAACATTTTGGGTAGCCTTCCACAAGCTTCCCACAATAAATTGGGTGAATTTTGACCCATTCCTCCTGACAGAGCTGGTGTAACTGGGTCAGGTTTGTAGGCCTCCTTGCTCTCACACGCTTTTTCAGTTCTGCCCACACATTTTCCATAGGATTGATGTCAGGGCTTTGTGATGGCCACTCCAATACCTTGACTTTGTTGTCCTTAAGCCATTTTGCCACAACTTTGGAAGTATGCTTGGGGTCATTGTCCATTAAGCCAACAGCATACCACCCTGTATACCACTGCTGGCTTGCTTCTGAAGCTAAGTGGGGTTGGTCCTGGTCAGTTCCTCGATGGGAGACCAGATGCTGCTGGAAGTGGTGTTGGAGGGCCAGTAGGAGGCACTCTTTCCTCTGGTCTAAAAAAATATCCCAATGCCCCAGGGCAGTGATTGGGGACACTGCCCTGTGCAGGGTGCTGTCTTCCAGATGGGATGTTAAACGGGTGTCCTGACTCTCTAAGGTCATTGAAGATCCCATGGCACTTATTGTAAGAGTAGGGGTGTTAACCCTGGTGTACTGGCTAAATTCCCAATCTGGCCCTCAAACCATCACTGTCACCTAATAATCTCCAGTTTACAATTGGCTTATTCATCCCCCCTCCTCTCCCCTGTAGCTATTCCCCAGGTCGTTGCTGCAAATGAGAATGTGTTCTCAGTCAACTTACCTGGTAAAATAACTAAATAAAAATTTAGAAGACCCATTTGCTACCAAGCTTTAACTTCCTGACTGATGTCTTGAGATGTTGCTTCAATATATCCACATCATTTTCCTCCTCATGATGTCATCTATTTTGTGAAGTGCCCCCACAACATTATGCTGCCACCCCGGTGTTTCACATTTGGGATGGTGTTCTTCGGCTTGCAAGCGTCCCCCTTTTTCCTCCAAACATAGCGATGGTCATTATGGCCAAACAGTTCTATTTTTGTTTTATCAGACCAGAGGACATTTCTCCAAAAGGTATGATATTTGTCCCCATTGTCCCTATGTGCAGCCTTTCAGGTTATGTCAATATAGGACTTGTTTTACTGTGGATATAGATACTTTTGTTCCTGTTTCCTCCAGCATCTTCACAAGGTCCTTTGCTTTTGTTCTGGGATTGATTTGCACTTTTCACACCAAAGTACGTTCATCTCTAGGAGACAGAAAACGTCTCCTTCCTGAGCGGTATGATGGCTGCGTGGTCCCATGGTGTTTATACTTGTGTACTATTGTTTGTACAGATGAACGGGGTACCTTCAGGTGTTTGGAAATTGCTCCCAGGATGAACCAGACTTGTGAAGTTCTACAGTTTTCTTTCTGAGGTCTTGGCTGATTTCTTTTGATTTTCCCATGATGTCAAGCAACGAGGCACTACGTTTGAAGGTTGAGTTTGCCTTGAAATACATCCACAGGTACACCTCCAATTGACTCAAATTATGTCAATTAGCCTATTAGAGGCTTCTAAAGCCATGCCATCATTTTAGGCAGTCAACTTATTGTATGTAAACTTCTGACCCACTGGAATTGTGATACAGTGAATTGTAAGTGAAATAATCTGTCTGTAAACAATTGTTGGAAAATGAATTGTGTCATGCACAAAGTAGATGTCCTAACCGACTTGCCAAAACTATAGTTTGTTAAAACAAGAAACTTATGGAGTGATTGAAAAACGAGTTTGAATGACTCCAACCTAAGTTGTATGGAAACTTCAACTGTACATATGATATGTGTAATGTGAGACAACCTAAGTGTTTGTAATCTTCCGACTTCAACAGAACAGCCCTATTGACAACAATAAGAACGATACAGAGGCCTAACAGTTAGAAATCTCAGACCATTTCTGACTCCTCACTGTGTTCCTTCCAAATGATGGCAAACTATTAAAAGGTGAAAAATATTGGATATCCCTCAGAAAGGAGAGGGGGAAATAACAGTAGTTGTGATTCTGAGAACGGATGCTCGGTCTGGGAGAAGGTGTTCCATATCACATTGAAGCCGGGGCCAAGTTGAAACTCAATCACTCTCTGGAACGGGATAAGTTTCAAAGAAAGAAAGGAAGGAGAAGAGGGGATAAAAAGTTTGTGTGCTGAATCAAGTGTACTGTCGTCATTTTTGTGCAGACCTGTGAACAAATATGAAATAGGTGACATTGTAAAAAATATATATACTTGTTCATTTCTTGTGCTCTAATTAGGGCCTTGCTTTGACGTTCCATCAAAAACACAGATACATTCAGTAGATTGAACTTGATAAACATGTTCATAAACATACAGTACTGAACACTGTCATAAGGTTCAGTTTTTCACGCACACACGCTCACACACACACCCACCCACACCCACCCACACACACACACAGACAGACACACACTTTATTCTGTTCCTAATGCTGTAGCTGCACCATGTTGGCGTTGACCTGGGGTCAATTTAGTGTTTTGTGATTGATTTTTTATTTTGCTTTTCTGTCACACACTGGCTGTTAAAGTATACTGCCGTTCACAGTCGAATCATGTGCAATTCACCCACATTTTGACCTTATCTTTGTGGGTCGACCGTTTCTATACAAAATACATTGCTCAATGAAAGGCTTTCAGTCTCTGATGTGATATTGAGGAGTACTTACAACCAGCTGAAATTTTCAGTAGGCAATTCAGTAACTCAGAATTTTACTTCAATCATTAGATGCCCATTCTGGTCTGTCTATAAACCCCTTTCAACTTTACTCATATTATAAACAAAATAAAAAGCAATACTTTAAATACATAATTTAGCCTATGATTGATTTAACAGGTTTTTCAGAATGTATTTTTCAGGCTTAGCCTTTTGAAGATGAACTCATGAACATCAAATAGAAATGCCACTAAATTATGCATAACTTAAACCTCAAGTCTTTTTGCAAGTATCTGTCCTCACTGTGGTATTTGGCCTAATCAAATATTAATATTTTGTTCCAAAAATAAAACAGGATCCATTACAACATTCAGAAGATATAAAGTTTGGCATCTGAAGTCCTGGGACAAAAATATGTTGGAACAGTTTGTTGTCTAAATATCTTAGTAGCTTAGGCTCAACAACATTACACGGATTCACATAATTGAAATACTGTGTTCCGTCTTAAGTGAAGTCAGTAGCTACATTCATTCCTCATTCTGATATGACATAGGACCATGCATTTTCCCTGACCTTGTGACCTCACGAGGAAATACAATCGGAACCCTAGTTTTATCCTAGTACACAAGAGGAGGACACCGGCTTAGACTTCCAGCACTTTGAACCTAACTTACTGACTGCATACAGGGTGGTTCAACAAAGGACACACTAAGAGGCTCGATTTAAAGTGCTTAAGCATATTTACCTTTTAAAAATGAACAACTGATTTATTATTCTGTCAATTACACAGCTGCCTCATTATTATTTTTTGTCTTTTGATGTCTTTCTATTTATATCTTTATGCACCGGCACATTAGAGACAGGCTTATCCTCCTTGGGTCCTCGCTGTAGAATAGCTTGTAATCCAATTGGTATGTGTGTGTCTTAGCTTCTGCTCACTTTTCCTATTTCTGCAATACAGGATACGTCTGTACGGGGACATGCTCCCAAAATAGGTTTAAGATGTCCTCCTTGATCTGAATCTGATCAAGTGACCATATTCATCCCATTTCATCTGTTTAAAAGAAGGCAAGAACACGACACGAAGGTGACCAAGAAGCACCTTTGGTGAAACGTATATACGCATTTCACCTCTAAACGTCTTTGTCCTTCAGTTTAGGTTGTCTTCAGAGAACAGTATTTTAGAATCAAAGTCATAAACAGAAGAGCGGCACTAATCAGATATCTCATTGTGCTGTGGCTACATCCCTCCGGCTACATCCCTCCGGCTACATCCCTCCGGCTATATCCCTCCGGCTACATCCTCTGGTGATGCCTCATCTGAAATAGCATTATCATTTCAAGTTCATATCCAGTTTAGAACTTTTCCGGCTTTGCATTGTCTGAAATAATGCAAACTGATTGAGGCTCAGGAGTTTTGCATTTTGACTATGTTGACAATCTTATGACAAAGTCAGAGCATTCTTAATTAGATTATTTGTTCAATTTTTTTTATGGCTCTGCCAATGGGATTGAACTCTGTTATTAGTATAAAACAGCTTAGGCAGAGAACATATTTTATTGAAAGATTTCTGGCAGTGAGGCATTAATGGCGTTGAAAGGTTGGGGCAGCAGCATTTACACTTGTCTTCAACTCAAGGTCCTTTTTAAGCAGTATGTTAATAAGGCTTTTATCCGAGACTCGTCAACAGAGTAGAGGGAAATCACTTAATGTGTCCCAAATGGCAATTGAGCTGGTAACCCTATGGGTCTTGGTCAGAAGTAGTGCACTGTATAGGGAATAGGGTGCCATTTGGGATGCTCCCTCTCTACCAGCCCATTCTAACGGAAAAGCACAACAGTCAGCAACTTGACTATTGGTAAAATGTGTTATTACGTCATGGCCATGTTTACAGTTTTTTTTATATCCCTTTGGCACTAATTTCAGACCCTTGTGGTCATTTTTCAAAACTCTATACACAAAACTCAAAACGGTCATCACTTGTAACACAGGCTGTCCAATGTTCCAAACATTGCATTGTGCATTCATATCTTTAAAGAAACCTTGCACTTGAAGAATCATTGGTTCAAATAACTCATTTATCATGCAATGCCATAGGAACATTCATTTAGATCACCCACACACAAGATACCGATAGTTTCACTGTGTAGTTGTTCGTTCAATCATTAAATATTGTAGTACAAAATATGTGACACATGTTTCATTATGGTACTACACGTAAATACATCACTGTAAAAGGACTAGTAAAGAGAATACTACAGACACAGTGGAATCATTGAACAAAATCTGAAATGTATTGATGAAATACAATACAATCACTCATAGGGTTCTTTGAATCAAAGCAAAAATAATTTGCTACAAAAAAAGAAAATAACTACAGTAAAACATCACCTGCACTGTTCCTCGCCTGGCTTACTGTAAAAAGCCAAACATAGGATTGATTACTGTACTTCTATATTTCCCTCAACTCTGTCTTGTGGATTTGGCCATAGGTTCTTATCCACATTTCAATGGATGTTTTCATTAGCCAAACCTCTTGGGATGAATCTTCGGGCATGGCGAAACCAGGCCTGACACTGTTCTGCCGTGATGTCATTGCATGCGTCATCCATGGCCTGGAGAAGGGTGGCTTGTTCGTGAGGGCGCCTCCTCCATGTGGAGAAAAATTACTCAATAGGGTATTAGGAAAGGAGAGTATGGAGGTAAGTACAGGGTGGTAAATTGTGGATGGGCCTGAAACCATGCTTGCACCATTTGAGCTTGGTGGAACCTGACATTATCCAACACAATGACATAGGTCACGCCATCAGCTTTACAGACCTAATTTAGCTCATCAAGGAAGGTTACATTCGAACAGCGAATCATGTGGCTGCCTGCAACTCAATATATAGAGTATACAGAGTAGAGAGCTTTAGTTGTTGTTTGACATAACATTAGAATGGCCAAGATGCATAATCTAAGCAACTTTGACAGTGGTATGATTGTTGATGCCACACATGGTGATTCCAGCATCTCAGAAACAGCTGCCTTCCTGGGATTGTTATGCACTACAGTCTCTACAGTTTACAGAGAATGGTGCGATAAACAAAACACATTCAGAGAGAGGTCAGAGGAGAGTCCAGACTCATTCAAGCTAACAGAAAGGCCACAAATGCTCAAATAACAGTTGTTTAAAACAGTGGTGTGCAGAATGTCATCTCTTAACGTACAATACCGTGAATAATTCAGGCTGTTGTGGAGGCAAAAGGGGGTCCTACCCAGTACTAGATAGGTGTACCTAATAAAGTGTCCGGTGAGTGTACAGTAATGTCAAATCTGAAAACATGGTCTGGAAAAGTGGTACACGGGACCATAGAAACAGTGTCTGATGAAGAATGATGATGAGATATTACATCCATAGATAATGTAGTCCAATTGGTTCATGTTCCACGGTAATTGGTGTCAATGGATCTCGTTATCCTGAAACTTTCATGATCTAAACATGAAATATTGTTCATCAGTTTCCATAAAACAATGCATTAAGAGTAATGCAACAGCTACTCATCATTTTGAGCAGTTGTATCAATTGATAGTTAGATCATTGCAATGAAATGAGTAGACAGTCATCTCAGATGTAATGTGTGAATTGCTTTTTTAAATGGTAATACTTTGATGTTAAGTTGTGTCATTTTGAACAGGTGATTTTAGTTCAAATGATCTTAGCTTTATGTGTATTGCATCCAAGCAATTGGAAAAAGGGTTGGAGTTTTGAAAAATGTGCATATTGATCATTGGTTGTGAGTTTTGTTTCTAGAGTTTTGAAAATGACATCAAGGTTTCCCAAAATTAGTGCCAAAGTGATTGTAAAAAACTGTAATTGGTCTGTGTAACAGTCTTCTTTAAGGAATACCATGTGGCTTTTCAAGATTTTCTCTGACCATGAGTCTACTACAGCAGAAATTCTAAAAAGAGGAATTTTGTCAAAATGGAGCTCTTACCTCCTCTCTGCAAAGAAGTGTTTGTATGCGTGTGAGTGTGTGTTTGGATTCTGTGTGTGCAATGTGTGTACGTGTGTGTGTGTGTGTGTACGTGTGTGTGTGTGTGTGTGTGTGTGTGTGTGTGTGTGAGTGTGTGTGTGTGTGTGTGTGCTTCCTGTGATATATCCTCCAGTTGATTCCAAAGAGGCTGCTGTGATGGAAGTGTGGACGGAGTCAGTACCCATCTCTAACATGTGGGGGAGCAGTAGCTCTGTCCGCCATACTGTGTGTGTGTGCTTTGGCATTGGTGCATTTGTTAATATGCAGCTTCCCTACGATATATAACCCAAAGAACCTTGGACTGCTCTGAAATAGGTGTGCTTTGCTCCCTTCAACTGGTGTAATATAATCACTTACGTGAGAGATGCTACAGATATCCATCTCAGCTCTTAGGGTGATTTCGCAGCGAGTGTAAAACATTCGCAAATCTCAGTTAGTGATCTGTCTCTCCATGACATAATATCTTCCTAGTGTTTTATAAAAGGGGGAAATGGTTCGTAAAGTCACCGGGTTCCAGACCCTGACTGACACTGTCTAATATTGTCAGTTATCTCCGTGACCGATCATTTTAGTGTTAAAGTTTCAGCGCAATTAGTTTTTCCCAGCGAATTGCCAGTGACAAAGGTTCAGTCCCGAATGGCACCTTATTCCGTATATAATGCACTACTTTTGACCAGGGCCCATACAGAAGTGCACTATATAGAGGACAGTGTGTCATTTGGGACACAGACAAAGCGTCACGGGATTTTATCTATGCTATTGCACAGCGCAGAGGAGTTGTTCCGTTCTCCATGGGACAGAGAGCGATTGTAACATGCCACTGGTCAGTTGGAGTTAAGTGGTTTAGCGAGAGGCAAACTGAATGCTACAAGGGTGGGTGTGTGTGTTTGGGAGGGAGGGAGGGAGAGAGAGGTTTACTGTATCAGAATTTGGTACTACAATATCATACACACTGTATCCTTCTCCTGTTGTGGTCTATGAACCCAAATCCCAGCCAATGTGAACTCTAATGTGTATCCCTTGTTTAGATGGAGAAGAAGAGTCTAAATCAAATCAAATTGTATTGTTCACATACACGTGTTTAGTGTTATTAGATGTTATTTCGGGTGTAGCGAAATGCTTGTGCTTCTAGTTCCGACAGTGCAGCAATATCTAACAAGTAATATCTAACAATTTCACAACAACTACCTAATAGACACAAATGTAAGTAAAATAATGGAATTAAGAATATATAAATATATGGATGAGCAATGTCAGAGCGGCATAGACTAAGACACAGTAGATAGTATAGAATACAGTATATACATATGAGATGAGTAATGCAAGATATGTAAATATTATTAATCTGACATTATTAAAGTGACTAGTGTTCCATTTATTAAAGTGGCCAATAATTTCAAGCCTGTATATGTAGGCAGCAGCCTCTCTGTGCTAGGGATGCATATTTAACAGTCTGATGGCCTTGAGATAGAAGCTGTTTTTCAGTTTCTCTGTCCCAGCTTTGATGCACCTGTACTGACCTTGCCTTCTGGATGATAGCGGGGTGAACAGACAGTGGCTCGGGTTGTTGTTGTCCTTGATGATCTTTTTGGCCTTCCTGTGACATCGGGTGCTGTAGGTGTCCTGGAGGGCAGGTAGTTTGCCCCAGGTGATGCGTTGTCAGGATGCTCTCAATTGTGCATCTGTAAAAGTTTGTGAGTGTTTTAGGTGACAAGTCAAATTTCTTCAGTCTCCTGAGGTTGAAGAGGCGCTGTTGCGCCTTCTTCACCACACTGTCTGTGTGGGTGGACCATTTCAGTTTGTCAGTGATATGTACACCGAGGAACTTAAAACGTTCCACCTTCTCCATTGCTGTCTGGTCAATGTGGATAGGGGGGTGCTCCATATGCTGTTTCCTGAAGTCCACAATCATCTCCTTTGTTTTGTTGACATTGAGTGAGAGGTTATTTTCCTGACACCACACTTCCAGAGCCCTCACCTGGCTGTCTCGTCATTGTTGGTAATCAAGCCTACTACTTTTGTGTTGTCTGCAAACTTGATGACTGAGTTGGCGTGCATGGCCATGTTGTCATGGGTGAACAGGGACTACAGGAGGGGGCTGAGCACGCAACCTTGTGGGGCCCCAGTTTTGAGGATCAGCGAAGTGGAGATGTTGTTTCCTACCTTCACCACCTGGGGGCGGCCCGTCAGGAAGTCCAGGACCCAATTGCACAGGGCAGTGTTCAGACCCAGGGCCTCGAGCTTAATGATGAGCTTGGAGGGTACTATGGTGTGCTGAGCTGTAGTCAATGAAGTCAATAGTCAATGAACATTCTTACAGAGGTATTCCTCTTGTCGAGATGGGATAGGGCATTGTGCAGTATGATGACGATTGCATCGTCTGTGGACCTATTGGGGCGGTAAGCAAATTGAATTGGGTCTAGGGTGACAGGTAAGGTGGAGTCGATATGATCCTTGACTAGTCTTTCAAAGCACTTCATGATGACAGAAGGGATTGCTACGGGGCGATAGTCATTTAGTTCAGTTACTTTTGCATTCTTGTGTGTAGGAACAATGGTGGCCATCTTGAAGCATGTGCAGACAGCAGACTGGGTTAGGGAGAGATTGAATATGTCTGTAAACACTCCAGCCAGCTGGTCTGCGCATGCTCTGAGGACGCGGCTAGGGATGCCGTCTGGGCCAGCAGCCTTGCGACTCAAGTCGGCCATGGAGAAGGAGAGCCCACAGTCCTTGGAAGCTGGCCGTGTCTGTGGCACTATGTTATCCTCAAAGCGGGCAAAAAAACGTGTTTAACTTGTCCGGAAGAAAGACGTCGGTGTCCGCGACGTGGCTGGTGGACCATTTAATTTTCCTTTTGTTGTCCTTGATTGTCTGTATACCCTGCCACATACAGTACGTCTTGTGTCTGAGCCGTTGAATTGCGACTCCACTTTGTCTCTATACTGACGTTTTGCCTGTTTGTTTGCCTTGCGGAGAGAAAGACTACTCTGTTTATATTCTGCCATATTCCCAGTCACCTTGCCATGGTCAAATATGGTGGTTCGTGCTTTCAGTTTTGCACCAATACTGCCCATCTATCCACAGTTTCTGGTTAGGGTAGGTTTTAATAGTACAACATCTTCCTGGTCGTAATGCTGGTTATGCTGGTTTGTTACCGCCATTCTGATATCCAACAGTTCTTCCCGGCAGCATGTAATAACACATAACATTTTCTGGGCTAACAATGTAAGAAATAATTCATAAAAAAACAAAATATTGCAAAGTTTCCTAAGAACTAGAAGCGAGGCAGCCCTCTCTGTTGTACCATCTTTGGCGAGCAGAGAAAGGATACTGTGTATCTCTTGTTTAGATGAAGAAGAAGTCTATGGCGAGCAGAGAAAGGTAACTGTATATCCCTTGTTTAGATGGAGAAGAAGAAGAGTCTGTGGCGAGCAGAGAAAGGTTAGTTTATATCTAGCTTGTCATTCTACTACATACTGTACTATCTTTATCTTTTGTTGTGGTCTTAATGCTAAAACCTGTGTTTAGTAAGGATGAGCAGAAGAAGAGGAGTCTATGTGCTCTCCTACCTTCACTTCCTCGTTGTGATCACGCCCGTTAAATGCCTCTTGGTTGGACGTTTGTTCTCATAAGTGTCAGCTTCTCAGTAGCAGGATAGAGTTGTTTAAATGAGGCAGGCAGCTATAAATATTCAGCCTCTCTACCTCTGCAGTGGCCTTGTCCTCTCTACCTGCATGGCTGCAAATAGGGGACTGGGGAACTGACTATACTACCACAGAACCTTCAGGCACCTTATAGTATTACGCTGTACAGTGGTACAGTGTACTTCATTAGTTTCTTCAGTTTTGGAGAACACCTTATCTAATGATTTCATACTACCTTTTTGTCTCTGTCTCTGTCTCTGTCTCTGTCTCTGATTCTGTCTCTCTCTCTCTCTCTCTCTCTCTCTCTCTCTCTCTCTCTCTCTCGCACATCCATGCACAAACAAACACACACACACTCACTTGTGAGTGCTGCGTGAGGAATTTGTTTTAGAAATAAACATTTCTAATCCTGATAAATAGAATGGAAAATAAACAATCATTTGAATGAATAATGTTCTTGTGGAAAGGTCTGGTGCAATTGCGTCAGATTAATTTTTGACCAAGAAGTTTTGATCTCAATCTATCCCGCCTCCATTAGAATATAATTACGTCTGTGTATGGTGATTAAAACATCACTTGATTTACAAAACATACATAATTAGAGACTGGATACATTTGAAAAATAGACTCCTCTCTACAATCTAACATAACACCAACAATGGTAACTCAACCCATGGTTGCGAAATGTTTTAAATGTGTTCTATGGTTGAAAATGATCTTTCCTCGAAATAATTTATCTTCCAAATCTACGGTCACATAGGCCTGATCCATGTATGTGTCCCAAATGGCAGCCTTTTCCCAATGAAGTCCAGATCCCCATATGGGCCCTGGTCAAAAGCAGTGCACTATCAAGGGAATAGGACACCATTTGAGAGGCAGCCAATGTCTGCAGAATCGCTGGAAGGCTAGATTGGTGTGTATCGGCTGAAGGTGATATTTAGGAAACATTGTTAGCTCTTTCACGATGCAACTCTTAAAATGCACTTTCTGTCTGTCCCCCTCTCTGTCTAGAGAAACCCACCAGTGTGTGTGTACGTGGTTGTTTGTGGCGAGCGAGATCCACCAATGTGTGTGTGTGTGTGTGTGTGTCATGGCGAAAGAGTCCCACCAGTGTGTGTGAGTGAGTGTGTGTGCCCACCATTAAAACACCGCTGTCAGGGCTGAATGTGTCCCGAAGAAGAAAAGGTCAAATCCTTGGAGTGTTTAGCCCCAGGCAGCCCTCATGCTCTCTCACATTTTTTAATCATTGATCACATCTTGATCATGAAAAGGAAAAGCTGCAGTGATGTGTCTCAGGCAGCATGCCAAATGGCCCCTTATTCGCTATATTGTCACGTTCTGACCTTTATTCCTTTGTTTTGTCTTTATTTAGTATGGTCAGGGCGTGAGTTGGGGTGGGCAGTCTATGTTAGTTTTTCTATATTTTCTATTTCTGTGTTTGGCCTGATATGGTTCTCAATCAGAGGCAGCTGTCTATCGTTGTCCCTGATTGAGAACCATATTTAGGTAGCCTGTTTCCCTTTGTGTTTTGTGGGTGGTTATTTTCAGTCTTTGTGTGTCTGCACCAGATAGAACTGTTTCGGTTGTCACTTTGTTGTTTTGAGTTTTTGAAGTGTTCAGTTGCTTATTAAAAAGATGAACACTAACCACGCCGCGCTTTGGTCCTCTCTTTCTTCCACCGACGACAACCCTTACATATATAGTGCACTACTTTTGACCAGCGACCAAAGGGCTCTTGTCATGACAAAGGGAAGTTTTTTTCTGAATGATTATTTACCATGAATGGATGGGGAGGGTGAAAGACCACTTCCAATCTTGCCACTGTAAGCCTGTACGCTACACTTCTAACTACATGTAAATAAAATATATATTTCCTGTTGCAGTTTGATTCGTTTCAGAGACATCAAATACCTAACAGAATAACAAAAATAGCACCTTGTGATACTATCTTGGAGGAAGAACTGTCTGCGTAGGAACATAATAGAAGAGTCATTAAATATACATATTCTTAATAAGTGAGTTGTAGGCCAATCCTACCGATACTCTTTCTGCCAACAGCCCATTACAACAATATTTTTTTCCATAGTTACTGTAACTACAGGAATTTAATAACAAACATCATGGGATTCTATTGGACTCTGGAGCTTAATCAATGATTTTGTATCAACAGCTTTGCCAATGCCGCATCAGGATACTCTATATCAAATCTCCAGTATTCTCTCTCTCTCTCTCTCTCTCTCTCTCTCCATGCTGATTTTCATTTCCTTTAGATTGGTCTGGCCTATAGGGAGGAAGTGTGAACCACCATGATATAGAACAGCTCTGCAACTCTAATGAAGGAATGGACAGTTAAAGGCTCTGTCTTTGAGATGGCTGGCGGTTCGGTCGATTGTCTTTCCACCTCCTCTTTCCAACCAAAAGCAATTTCTCTGAGTCATTACCCCTTCCTCTCCCTTATGTCTTTGTGGACTGGTAGACTTGATGTCTGGGGCTGCATCCCACACATGGAGCCCTATCTCCTTCATAGTGCACTACCTCTGACATTTGGGACTCTGCCTGGGCCTGGCAGTGTAGTGTAGTGTAGTGTGGAGCTTAATCTGCTGGATGTGAGACATTAACTCACGCAACGTCCCTCAGGACTAGAGCTCCTCTCCCCTGACCGACGAAGTGAACACAGTGGCACTGCCCGCTGCCCACCAACCAAAGCTACACACACGCTCCATCAACCACCCCAGGGCAAGGTTTGTGTGTGTGTTTGTGCAAACCTGAACATGTGTGTGTGTTTGTGGGTTTGTTTAAGTGTGCTTCCATATGTGTGTGTGTGTATGGGTGCATGTGTGTGTTTGTGTGTACCTGCATAATGTATGTGTATGTGTGTATGTGTATGTGTTTGCATGTACCTGCATACGTGTGTGGGTTAAAGTGCTCTCCTGACAGTGTGTATGTTTGGATGGGAGGTAGGTAGGGAGGTAGGCAGGGAAGGATTCCTCTGTTAAACTATGGACATATACTTCCCGTCACAGAGGGCGATTGCAGCCGACAGCTGCCTGCAGCTATGTGTTAACAGAGTGAAGGAATAAGAAGGAGAGAAAAATGGACTTTGGAGTTTTGCACTAAGAGGTGGCATGGCCTTGGGTTGAGAACTGGAGAACTCCAATTCAGACCATGAAAGAAGTAACAATAGATTAACTTCATCCCATTGATTCTTCTGTATCCAACTGGCAGAATTGGAGAACACCTTATCTAGGTGTGTGTGTCCCCACCTCTCTCTCTCTCGCTCAGTTAAGTATTTGATCAGTCATCACAGCCTGTGGTTGGGGCTGTTTTGCTGTTCCACCTCTTCTGCAGGGAAGCCTTCAGGTGGAAAAGAGAAGCGTTCACATGGAATTCTAATGGCAGCATATTTCCATCATAGTGCAGTGCATTACTTTTGACCAAGGCACATAGAGCTCTGGTCAAAAATATTGCACTTTATAGTGAAAAGGGTGCCATTTTAGACGTACAAAGAGTCTGCTACACCTTTCGTCCACAGACAGACAAATGAATGATAGCATGGACTTTAGAGGTACCCAGACTAACCTTGACTGACTGATTTGAGTTCCTTTCTGATGGTTTATTAGCTGTATTTCATTCAGGACATAAACAACCAATTTATTTGAAGTTAATTTCTCTATTTGTTATCACGACTCTCTATTTGCCTGTGGCCCGAATTGACTGTCAGAATGTAAATGAACAGAGGCACTGAGCTGAACTGTCCGTGGTGCTGAAAAGAGGAAGTGGGTTTGGTTTGTAGTGAACACAGCTGCTAAACATGGCAACACATTGGGATGAGTCCCAAATGACAACCTGTTCACTATATAGAGCACTACTTTTGACCAGGGCTCTGCTCATAAGTAGTGCGCTATGTAGGGAATAGGGGGCTATTTGGGACGCAGACTGAGTGATGAATGTTGAACTCCTACTGAAGGCAAAACCGGGTAGGTGTATTGGTGGGTTTGACCTTCGGGTCGATGCGTTGCTTTCAATAAAACTGCGGGAGCATTTAACAGTGTGCTGGTGATGTCCATCTTTCTTTCATAAGTTATAATATCCCTCATGCATACAGTGGTGTTTTTTGACATTTCAAGCCTAAAAAAAACAGCTTTATATGTTTAGAGAATAACAGAATTGCTCTCATACTTTAGTCTTCTTTAAACTCTGCTGGCTTTCAGGGCAGGGGAGGATTGGAAGCATGTAGTCCTTCATTCCAGGCAGCTGTCTTCAGTCCACCCTGCTTATGCCCCCACTGCTTCCCATGATGACAGCATGATGTGGCAATAACATCCGATGGCCTTTCACATTATATTAGTCCCTTCCCCCCACCAACACACCACCTCACTACCCCATATCACTGTTCTGCACAGTAAAAAAAACAAAACTGTATGCTTCATAGATCATGTATAGGCTACTAATCACAATGGTAATGTAAAGTTGGATGTTTTATTCACTGGCTGTGAATATAAGCCCTGTATCAATGAACCTGATTCATACAAACCCATTATTTTCAATGTACTGTGTAAATGTGTATGTTCCAAATGGTGCCCTATTCCCTATATAGTGCACTACCTTTGACCACGGCTCGTATGGCTCCTTAGGGAATATGGTGCCATTTGGGAAGCATCCTACCTAAATAAAGATTCTTACATGGTCCTGTGGGTTCTTTAAGGTTCATTGGAGAACTCATGCCGACAAAGAAACTTTGAGTTAAGTGTATGGTTCTTGATGTGGCATCTACGGTTCTTAAGAATTCTAAAAGGTTGTTGTAATATATGGAAGTTTGTGATGTGATGTGTACCTTTCATAGCACACAGCATAGTGGCCAGTGTTAACTGGTATTGATTTTCCAGTGTAACATTTCTAGTGTTGATTCAGGAGTTAAATTAACACTGTAAAGAGATAAATTAACAATCAGTGGTGTTAAAGAACCCCAGTGTTGGTGTTAATAACCAGTGTTGAACGAAAACCACTCCCATCATTCATGTATTTCCCAGCATACTCTATAGCAGGTTGATGTTTAGATGTTTCAGGTACTCTCATATCTTTGTCTTCCCAACCCTGGCAGTCATTCGAAATGCAGGTTGCGGGTGATTTTTTCTCTCCAAATGTTGGATATCCCCACTCTGGCTGGATTCCAATATGAATTACATAGCACTTTGCAAGCCAGCATAATGTGACTTGCAGGCAGGGCCTGATTAATGCAGGGGCTTAGCGGGGCTGAAGCCCCTGGGCTCAGGCCCGTGGGGAGCCCAAGAGGCAGCAGAAAAAGAAAAAGGAAATATATACAGTATACAAAACAAAACATTAGGATTACCTGCTATTTCCATTACATAGATTGAACAGTTGAATCCAGGTGAAAGCCATGATCCCTTATTTATTACACTCGTTAAATCCACGTAAATCAGTGTAGAAGGGGAGGTGACAGGTTTAAGCCTTCAGACAATTGAGACATGGATTGTGTATGTGTGCCATTCAGAGGGTGAATGGACAAGAACAAATATTTAAGTGCCTTTGAACAGGGTACGGTAGTAGGTGCCAGGTGCACCGGTTAGTGTGTCAAGAGCGGCAATGCTGCTGGGCTTTTCACGCTCAACAGTTTCTCATGTGTATAAAGAATGGTCCGCCAACCAAAGGACATCCAGCCAACTTGGCAGATCTGTGGGAAGCATTGGAGTTAACATGGGCCAGCATCCCTGTGGAACGCTTTCGACACCTTGTAGAGTCCATGCCCCGACAAATTGAGGCTGTTCTGAGGGCAAAAGGGGGCCTAGGAGCCAACCACTGGAAAGCTCAGGAGCTCGAACTCAATGAGCACAGACAGCCTGCTGCTGCCACTCTGCTAATCATCAGATGGGGGGAGGAGAGGAGGTAGGGGGACCACGTGGGTAACTGGGGGGCCCTGCCTTGATTGGATAACTGATTAATACAACAATTTAAATCAACTGCATAATAAATAAATGCCACTGGTCAATTGTGTGAGTCATGTGTAATTTATAATCCAATCAGAAAGCTGTCACCAAATATGGCACATAACATGTATGGGGTATAACATGGTTACAGAAATATTGCTGGCTAGCCTGCCTACTGAAAATGGTGGGGGAAAAAGTGTCCTGAGTGGGGGGGCCCAGAAAATGAAATTACTGAAAAGAAAACAACAGCAGGAGCAAGAATTTAAATGAAAAAATACCCAAACTGACTCGTTATTTTTATGCGCAACACAAATATACAAGGACAACTAAAGGCCTGCAATCGCACATATGAGAGGTCAACCCATTGGTAGAGTGGGTGCCTTGTTCTGCATATATTCTGAATTTGGTTGGGGTAAAAACTGTGAACTGTTGCCTCAGGACAAATGAGTTTTTCACGGTTGTGCAGTCAGCATTTAACTTTTGCTCCAAATACACTTGGCGATGGCAGATTGTTACATCAGGTTTACAGCCAAATGAAAACAGACTAATTGAAACCCACACATCTCTGAGCATTATGCCTCAATTATGCCAATGTTAGTCAGTCTCTTCTATTTTCACGCTCAAGGACATATCTGAGGACGAAAATCAAATTCTGGCCAATCGTAATGAGGCTCCATCACTCTATACCCAAATGGATAAACTTGAGATTGTTCCACAAGTTACAAAGAAAAGCAAAATACTTTTTCAGAATGGAAGCACTTCAGGCAGTCCAACTGGACCTGTCTAACACTGTTTGTTTGGTGGCCTCCTTGAAAGATTTTATGGCTGGGCTCCGGGTTCAGTTTGATAGCTATGAGGCAAAATCAAAGGGCATGTCACCAAGCGTGGAGTTGTCAAAGGCAGAGCCTGACTGTCATATATCATTGGAAGGTCAGCAGAAATCTGCCATCGTTGAGTTCACTGTCATGATTGACACGCTTTTTTCCAAGTTGAAAAGAAGGTATGAGTCACACAAATCGCCCAGTTTAAAGAATTTATAAAAAGTGAGAAAAACACATCTGCCAGGGCATTGCTTCACATGCTGAGATAGGAATCTACAAGCAGTGTTTCCTAATGTTGACATTGCCTTGTAAATATGATTGACTTTACCTGTTACCAACGCATCAGGGAAACGGTCCTTTTCAAAGTTGGCTCTTGTCAAACACAGACTGAGATCAACAATGGGACAGGAAAGACTGAACCATTTTACTCTAATGGCTCTTGAGAATGATATACTCAGGGCACTCGATTTCAAGGACATACTGTATATACAGTACCAGTCAAAAGTTTGGACACACCTACTCATTCAAGGGGTTTTCTTTATTTACATTTTTTTTCTACATTGTAGAATAATAGTGAAGACATCAAAAATATGAAATAACACATGGAATCGTGTAGTAACCAAAAAAGTGTTAAACAAATGTATTTTATATTTGAGATTATTCAAAGTAGCCACCCTTTGCCTTGATGACAGCTTTGCATACTCTTGGCATTCTCTCAACCAGCTTCATGAGGTAGTCACCTGGAATGCATTTCAATTAACAGATGTGCCTTGTTAAAAGTACCTTTCTGTAAATCAGATGTGTTGTGACAAGGTAGGGGTGGTATACAGAAGATAGCCCTATTTGGTAAAAGACCAAGTCCGTAGTGAAACCACTACTAAAGGACATCAATAAGAAGAAGAGACTTACTTAGGCCAAGAAACACGAGCAATGGACGTTAGACTGGTAGAAATATGTCCTTTGGTGTGATGCGCTTTTTGGTTCCAACCACTGTGTCTTTAAGACACATAGTAGGTGAACGGATGATCTCGGCATGTGTGGTTCCCACCATGAAGCATGGAGGAGGAGGTGTGATGATGTGGTGGTGCTTTGCTGGTCACACTATCAGTGATTTAGAAGTCAAGGCACACTTAACCGGCATGGTGTCGTGACGTTATTCTGAATTAACTAACTATGTTTAATTGTTACCTGATTAAATTAATCATGTAACAATTAACTAATTGGGATCTGGGGCACAATGAGAGCGGTTCTTTAAAGTGTTACCATCTCCCAACTTAAACTTTACCTATCACATCTACTGTTGAAGTCGGAAGTTTACATACACTTGGAGTCATTCAAACTCGTTTTTCAACCACTCCAAAAATGTCTTGTTAACAAACTATAGTTTTGGCAAGTCGGTTAGGACATCTACTTTGTGCATGAAACAAGTAATTTATCCAACAATTGTTTACAGACAGATTATTTAACTTATAATTCACTGTATCACAATTCTAGTGGGACAGAAGTTTACATACACTAATTTGACTGTGCCTTTAAACAGCTTGGAAAATTCCAGAAAATTATGTCATGGCTTTAGAAGCTTCTGATAGGCTAATTGACATCATTTGAGTCCATTGGAGGTGTACCTGTGAATGTATTTCAAGGCCTACCTTCAAACTCAGTGTCTCTTTGCTTGACATCATGGGAAAATAAAAAGAAATCAGCTAAGACCTCAGAAAATAAACTGTAGATCTCCAGTCTGGTTCATCCTTGGGAGCAATTTCCAAATGCCTGATGGACCCACGTTCATCTGTACAAACAATGGTACACAAGTATAAACACCATGGGACCACGTAGCCATCATAGCGCTCAGGAAGGAGACACGTTCTGTCTCCTAGAGATGATCGTACTTTGGTGTAAAAAGTGCAAATCAATCCATGAACAACAGCAAAGGACCTTGTGAAGATGCTGGAGGAAACAAGTACAAAAGTATCTATATCCATAGTAAAATGAGTCCTATATCGACATAACCTAAATGTCAGCTCAGCAAGGAAGAAGCCCCTGCTCCAAAGCTGCCATAAAGAAGCCAGACTACAGTTTGCAACTGCACATGGTGACAAAGATGGTACTTTTTGGAGAAATGTCCTCTGGTCTGATGGAACAAAAATATAACTGTTTGGCCATAATGACCATCATTATGTTTTTGGAGGAGAAAGTGGGAGGCTTGCAAGCCGAAGAACACCATCCCAACCATGAAGCACGGGTGTGGCAGCATCATGTTGTGGGGGTGCTTTGCTGCAGGAGGGACTGGTGCACTTTACAAAATAGATGGCATCATGAGGAAAAAAAATAGGTGGATAAATTGAAGCAACATCTCAAGACATCAGTTAGGAAGTTAAAGCTTGGTCGCAAATGGGTCTTCCTAATGGACAATGATCCCAAGCATGCTTCCAAAGTCGTGGCAACATAGCTTAAAACTTCTTATGGCTGAGATCCCGCTAACGGGATTGATATGACAACAGCCAGTGAAAGTTCAGGGAACCAAATTCAAAACAGAAATCCTATAATTAAAATCCCTCAAACATACAAGTATTTCACACCATTTTAAAGATACACTTCTTGGTAATCCCACCACTGTGTCTGATTTCAAATAGGCTTTATGGCAAAAGCACCACAAACGATTATGTTAAGCCAGAGCCAAGTCACAGAAAAACAGCCATTTTTCCAGCCAAAGAGAGGAGACACAAATATCAGAAATAGAGATATAATTAATCACTAACCTTTGACGATCTTCATCAGATGACACTCATAGGACTTCATGTTACACAATACATGTATGTTTTGTTCGATAAAGTTCATAGTTATATAAAAAACATCTCAGTATACATTGGCACGTTAAGTTCAGTAGTTCCAAAAACATTCAGTGTTATACATGGAACTTTAGATACACTTCTCCTTAATGCAACCGCTGTGTCAGATTTCAAAAAACTTTACGGTAAAAGCAAACCATGCAATAATCTGAGTACGGCGCTCAGAGACCAAAACAGCCAAACAGATATCCGCCATATTGTGCAGTCAACAGAAGTCCGAAATAACATTATAAATATTCACTACCTGTGATGATCTTCATCAGAATGCACTCTCAGGAATTCCAGTTCCACCATAACTGTTTATTTTGTTTGATAATGTCCATCATTTATGTCCAAATAGCTCCTTTTGTTAGAGCGTGCAGTTCACAAATCAAAATTCATGACGCGCATTCACTAGGAGCAGACAAAAAGTCAAAAAGTTCCGTTACAGTCCGAGGAAACATGTCAAAAAAATCTTCAAGATGTTTTTAACATAAATCTTCACTAATGTTCCAACCGAAGAATTCCTTTGTCTGTAGAAATGCAATGGAAAAGAGCTCGCTCTCACGTGAACGAGCGTCACAAGCTCATGGCATTCTGGCAGACCTCTGACTCTGACTCAATCCCCTCTCATTCGAATAGACAGCTGCCTCTGATTGGGAACCCTACCCGGCAAACAAAGAAAGACAAAACTAGAATGCCCATCCAAATCAAACCTTGATCTTACCAAATAGAGAAATAAAAAGGTTATAAGGTCAGGGCGTGACAGTAACCCCCCCCCCCCAAAGGTGTGGACTCCGGCCACAAAACCTGACTCTATGAGGGAGGGTCCGGGTGGACATCTAGCCTCGGTGGCGGCTCCGCTTCCGTGAAACCGAACCGTGGATCGTCGCCGGAGGCTCCGGACTGTAGATCGTTGCCGGAGGAACCAGACTGCCGACCTTTGCCGGAGGCTCCGGACCGCGGACCGTCGCCGGAGGTTCCGGACCTTGGACCGTCGCCGGAGGTTCCGGACCTTGGACCGTCGCCGGAGGTTCCGGACCTTGGACCGTCGCCGGAGGTTCCGGACTTTAGACCGTCTCAGGAGGTTCCGGACTGGGAACTGTCGCCGGAAGCTCAGGACTGACAACTGTCATTTGTTTGGTGCTGCCTCTCGTGCTTGCGTCTTGTCCTAGATTCCTGGTCTCGTCGCTGTTCCTCTCTCGCTGCCTCCGCCGGCTGGTCTTGTCCCCTGTCATTACCTCCCAGGTCCAGGATGTCCTCCACTCCTGGGCACGTTGCTTGGTCACTTGGTGGTGGGATCTTCTGTTACGTCCGTTGTTGAATGAGTAAGACCAAAGCGCAGTTTGGAAAGTGTTGATTGTACTTTATTAAATGAACACCAAAATAACACCAAAATATAAACAAACGTAAAGCTCTGTAGCGCTAAACAGCAACTATACAAAGACAAGATCCCACAAACTAGGGTGGAAAACAGGCTGCCTAAGTATGATTCCCAATCAGAGACAATGATAGACAGCTGCCTCTGATTGGGAACCCTACCTGGCCAACAAAGAAATAGAAAACTAGAATGCCCACCCAAATCACACCCTGACCTAACCAAATAGAGAAAGAAAAAGGCTCTCTAAGGTCAGGGCGTGACACAGGGACTTTTTACTAGGATTAAATGTCAGAGATTTTGAAAAACTGAGTTAAATGTATTTGGCTAAGGTGTATGTAAACTTCCGACTTCAACTGTATATATATACATATATATACTGTATATATATACACAGTACCAGTCAAACGTTTGGACACACCTACTCTTTCAAGGGTATTCTTTATTTATACTATTTTCTACATTGTAGAATAATAGTGAAGACATAAAACTATAAAATAACACATATGGAATCATGTAGTAACCAAAAAAGTGTTAAACAAATATATATATTTTATATGTAGCCACCTTTTTCCTCGATGGCAGCTTTGCACACTCTTGACATTCTCTCAACAGTCTTGAAGGAGTTCCCACATATGCTGAGTACTTGTTGGCTGCTTTTCCTTCACTCAGCGGTCCAACTTATCCCAAACCATCTCAATTTGGTTGAGGTCGGGTGAGGTCATCTGATGCAGCACTCCATCGCTCTCCTTCTGGGTCAAATAGCCCTTACACAGCCTGGAGGTGTGTTGTGTCATTGTCCTGTTGAAAAACGAATTATAGTCCCACTAAGTGCAAACCAGGTGGGATGACGTATGGCTGCAGAATTCTGTGGTAGCCATTGTCATGACTGTCCACGAGAATCCAAATAGGTCAGATCAGGTATGCAATGAATAACTTCAATCAGACCCCCTTTCACTAGTAGAGGGGGAAGGACTAGTGGGGATTAACAACTCACATCCTGTCATAAATCAAGGGAAAAGATGCAAGCCTCCCTCTCCAAATTCACCAAAGGAACGTGCTTTGTCTCAGCAGACCTTTTTTCCCAGAGGCCTGATGTGGCATGTAAACTACGCGCTCTTAGTGTAAAATTAGGCCCCCATGAAAAGGCCTTATGAAATATGTATTGTGTTAAAGAATTAAATGACAACACACTCACTTGAAATCTCACTTGCTGAAGGCCACAGGATGGAAAATAAATAAATGCTGCAACCATATCGCTGTCATTGGCAAACACAATCATGGGTAGTACTGGTAACTCTAAAATTCACTTGAAAGGCACCCTGGGAAATATGCAAATAAGGTTTAAAACCCTACAGCAGGTACAGTGCCTTGCGAAAGTATTCGGCCCCCTTAAACTTTGCGACCTTTTGCCACATTTCAGGCTTCAAACATAAAGATATAAAACTGTATTTTTTTGTGAAGAATCAACAACAAGTGGGACACAATCATGAAGTGGAACGACATTTATTGGATATTTCAAACTTTTTTAACAAATCAAAAACTGAAAAATTGGGCGTGCAAAATTATTCAGCCCCTTTACTTTCAGTGCAGCAAACTCTCTCCAGAAGTTCAGTGAGGATCTCTGAATGATCCAATGTTGACCTAAATGACTAATGATGATAAATACAATCCACCTGTGTGTAATCAAGTCTCCGTATAAATGCACCTGCACTGTGATAGTCTCAGAGGTCCGTTAAAAGCGCAGAGAGCATCATGAAGAACAAAGAACACACCAGGCAGGTCCGAGATACTGTTGTGAAGATGTTTAAAGCCGGATTTGGATACAAAAATATTTCCCAAGCTTTAAACATCCCAAGGAGCACTGTGCAAGCGATAATATTGAAATGGAAGGAGTATCAGACCACTGCAAATCTACCAAGACCTGGCCGTCCCTCTAAACTTTCAGCTCATACAAGGAGAAGACTGATCAGAGATGCAGCCAAGAGGCCCATGATCACTCTGGATGAACTGCAGAGATCTACAGCTGAGGTGGGAGACTCTGTCCATAGGACAACAATCAGTCGTATATTGCACAAATCTGGCCTTTATGGAAGAGTGGCAAGAAGAAAGCCATTTCTTAAAGATATCCATAAAAAGTGTTGTTTAAAGTTTGCCACAAGCCACCTGGGAGACACACCAAACATGTGGAAGAAGGTGCTCTGGTCAGATGAAACCAAAATGTAACTTTTTAGCAACAATGCAAAAAGTTATGTTTGGCGTAAAAGCAACACAGCTGAACACACCATCCCCACTGTCAAACATGGTGGTGGCAGCATCATGGTTTGGGCCTGCTTTTCTTCAGCAGGGACAGGGAAGATGGTTAAAATTGATGGGAAGATGGATGGAGCCAAATACAGGACCATTCTGGAAGAACCTGATGGAGTCTGCAAAAGACCTGAGACTGGGACGGAGATTTGTCTTCCAACAAGACAATGATCCAAAACATAAAGCAAAATCTACAATGGAATGGTTCAAAAATACAGAAAATAAACATATCCAGGTGTTAGAATGGCCAAGTCAAAGTCCAGACCTGAATCCAAATCGAGAATCTGTGGAAAGAACTGAAAACTGCTGTTCACAAATGCTCTCCATCCAACCTCACTGAGCTCGAGCTGTTTTGAAAGGAGGAATGGGAAAAAATTTCAGTCTCTCTATGTGCAAAACTGATAGAGACATACCCCAAGCGACTTACAGCTGTAATCGCAGCAAAAGGTGGCGCTACAAAGTTTTAACTTAAGGGGGCTGAATAATTTTGCACGCCCAATTTTTCTGTTTTTGATTTGTTAAAAAAGTTTGAAATATCCAATAAATGTCGTTCCACTTCATGATTGTGTCCCACTTGTTGTTGATTCTTCACAAAAAAATACAGTTTTATATCTTTATGTTTGAAGCCTGAAATGTGGCAAAAGGTCGCAAAGTTCAAGGGGGCCGAATACTTTCGCAAGGCACTGTATATTGCACAAATCTGGCCTTTATGGAAGAGTGGCAAGAAGAAAGCCATTTCTTAAAGATATTCATAAAAAGTGTCGTTTAAAGTTTGCCACAAGCCACCTGGGAGACACACCAAACATGTGGAAGAAGGTGCTCTGGTCAGATGAAACCAAAATTGAACTTTTTGGCAACAATGCAAAACGTTATGTTTGGCGTAAAAGCAACACAGCTGAACACACCGTCCCCACTGTCAAACATGGTGGTGGCAGCATCATGGTTTGGGCCTGCTTTTCTTCAGCAGGGACAGGGAAGATGGTTAAAATTGATGGGAAGATGGATGGAGCCAAATACAGGACCATTCTGGAAGAACCTGATGGAGTCTACAAAAGACCTGAGACTGGGACGGAGATTTGTCTTCCAACAAGACAATGATCCAAAACATAAAGCAAAATCTACAATGGAATGGTTCAAAAATAAACATATCCAGGTGTTAGAATGGCCAAGTCAAAGTCCAGACCTGAATCCAATCGAGAATCTGTGGAAAGAACTGAAAACTGCTGTTCACAAATGCTCTCCATCCAACCTCACTGAGCTCGAGCTGTTTTGCAAGGAGGAATGGGAAAAAATTTCAGTCTCTCGATGTGCAAAACTGATAGAGACATACCCCAAGCAACTTACAGCTGTAATCGCAGCAAAAGGTGGCGCTACAAAGTATTAACTTAAGGGGGCTGAATAATTTTGCACGCCCAATTTTTCAGTTTTTGATTTGTTAAAAAGGTTTGAAATATCCAATAAATGTCGTTCCACTTCATGATTGTGTCCCACTTGTTGTTGATTCTTCACAAAAAAATACAGTTTTATATCTTTATGTTTGAAGCCTGAAATGTGGCAAAAGGTCGCAAAGTTCAAGGGGGCCGAATACTTTCGCAAGGCACTGTATATACAATTCCCTTCCTGTATGGCCCAAATTTTTTTTTTTACAATTTTTGTCTGGTTCTTCAAAGAACCATCACATATATGGTTCTTCAGAGGCCCTAAAATAGTTTCCCATGTGGCATCGCTCTCAAGAACCTATTCGGTTCCTTTTATTTAAAGAGTGTATGTACATCTGCTGACGCTCTACCAGCAGTTGAGTTCAACTTGAGAGTGAATCAGTTGTCATTTTTTTCAATAATTTAGATGGTTGTTGTTAGGACTGCATAACATTCTTTGTAAAGGAAAAGTGAGAGACTGTAGGGAGGACGTATTTACACATGGCTGTGATAGTGTCGTGATATCTTGTAGCAGGAGCTGCAGTCTCAATAAGCTCTCTCTGTATCTCTCACTCTCTCTGTCACACTCTCTCGCTCTCAATCTCACTCACTCTTTATCGCTGTGCTTTAGGGTTTATTCATCTTCATTAGAAGAGAACAACTTGACAACAGTGGAAGCCTAACAGGCTGCAAGGAAAGTGTAGCATGTAATGCAGCCTCCAGGTAAAGTGATACACTATGCAATATATACCAACGTATGTGGACACCCCTTCAAATTGTATAAAATGTATAAAATCGAGCACACAGCCATGCAATCTCCATAGACAAACATTGGCAGTAGAATGGCCTTACTGAAGAGGTCAATGACTTTCAGCGTGGCACTGTCATAGGATGCCACCTTTCCAACAAGTCAGATTGTCACATTTCTGCCCTGCTAGTGCTGCCCCGGTCAACTGTAAGGGATGTTATTGTGAAGAGGAAATGTTTAGGAGCAACAACGGCTCAGACACCAAATGGTAGGCCTCAAAAGCTCACAGAACAGGACCGCTGAGTGCTGAAGTGCATAATACGTAAAAAATCGTCTGTCTCAGGTCGCAACACTCACTACCAAGTTCCAAACGGCCTCTGAAGCAACTTCAGCACAATAACTGTTCATCAGAAGGTTCATGAAATGGGTTTCCATGGTGAAGGAGCCGCACACAAGCCTAAGACCACCATGTGCAATGTCAAGCATAGTCTGGAGTGGTGTAAAGCTCGACGCCATTGGACTCTGGAACAGTGGAAATGCGTTCTCTGGAGTGATGAATCACGCTTCACCATCTGGCAGTCCGACGGACTAATCTGGTTTTGGCGGATGCCATAAGAATGCTACCTGCCCCAATGCATAGCTTCCAAATTTGTGGCAACAGTTTGGGGAAGCTCCTTTCCTGTTTCAGCATGATAATACCCCCGTGTGTACAAAGCGAGGTCCATACAGAAATGGTTTGTCGAGATCGGTGTAGAAGAACTTGACTGGCCTTTACAGAGATCTTTCCTCATCCCCATCGAACACCTTTATGATGAATTGGAACGCCGAGTGCGAGCCAGGCCTGATCGCCCAACATCAGTGCCCAACCTCACTAATGCTCATGGCTGAATGGAAGCAGGTCCCCTCAGCAATGTTCCAACATCCAGAAGAGTGGAGACTATTAAAGCAGCAAAGCGGGGACCAACTCCATATTAATGGCCATGATTTTGGAACGAGATGTTTGACGATCAGGTGTCCACATACATTTGGTCATGTAGTGTGTGTGTGTGTGTGTGTGTGTGTGTGTGTGTGTGTGTGTGTGTGTGTGTGTGTGTGTGTGTGTGTGTGTGTGTGCTCGTGTGTGTGTGTGTGTGTGTGTGTAGAAGAGAGAGACACATAATATACATTTAGTGAATGTCTTGAGTGTATACAGTGAATGGATAGTCCTGTTATGTAATGTGTTGTAGTGAATCTGTGTCAAAGCTGTTAATTGGACTGACTGGGTTTGTACTCCGTACAGCACTCATCATTATCTCCGTTACACAAACAGATGGCATGAGGGTTATGCACAATCTTTTCGTCTATATTTGGATAGGCTCCCCTGGGAAAAACATGAACAGGCATCTATTTAAATGTATTTTTTGATTATACTTTTAAAACCAGCCCTTTAAATCCAGGAATATATTGAACATTTAATCACAACATATATTCCCCAACAAATGTTGCATGAGAAGTTGGGAATGGATGTGTTCCTCTTTGAAAGGTTCTGAAAGACATAGGGTGATTTGATGAAATGATATGCATTACACTTTTCATATTTGCTTGTTTCTAGCCTAGGATACTGATCTCTGCTAGAAATAGAGATTAGCCTAGCTGAAGGCATGTATATTCTTAGCTACTAAACTCCAGTCTAGAAATTAGGTTGCGCTGGGAATGAACGATGCATGGGTTTCACAGAACTTTTTGATTCAGAAAAGGCATGCATATTTCATGTACAGTACAGCAGCAGGATATCAATCTCGGCTACATGGCATGCACAGTTGGAAATATTGATTCCTCAAGTTGCATTTCTCATCTCACCAATGTATCATGGGTCTGTGTTCGTTTAGTCACTATTTTGGAGTCCACATAGAATTGTATTTGTGGATCTGGAGACCAGAAAACCACCATGAATAATTGGGTGGATTTATTTTACTCTGTTATGCTGCCTTGAATATATCGCTTTCTTCCCTCCCTCCCTCCCTCCCTCCCTCCCTCCCTCTCCCTCCCTCCCTCCCTCCCTCCCTCCCTCCCTCCCTCCCTCCCTCCCTCCATCTCTCTCTCCATCTCTCTCTCTCTCTCTCTCTCTCCATCTCTCTCTCTCACACTGACTGAACGGATTACATATTCACACAGGCTGAGATAGTGATATTATTGAGCAGGACCTGCAGTTTCACTAATATCTCTCTGTCTTTCATTTGCTCTTTCCCTCTCTCTCTCTTGCTCTCGCAATCTCTCTATACATATATATATATATATATATACAGTTAGATGGCATACAATAGATGACATCATGAGGATGGAAAATTATGTGGATATATGGAAGAAACATCTCAAGACATCAGTCAGGAAGTTACAGCTTGGTCGCAAATGAGTCTTTCAAATGAATAGTGACCCCATGCATACTTCCGAAGTTGTTGCAAAATGGCTTAAGGACAACAAAGTCAAGGTATTGGAGAGGCCATCACAAAGACCTGACCTCAATCCTATAAAATATTTGTGGGCAGAACTGAAAAAGCGTGTGCGAGCAAAGAGGCCTACAAACCTGACTCAGTTACACCAGCTCTGTCAGGAGGAATGGGCCAAAATTCACCCAACTTATTGTGGGAAGCTTGTGGAAGGCTACCCAAAACATTTGACCCAAGTTAAACAATTTAAAGGCAATGCTACCAAGTACTAATTGAGTGTATGTAAACTTCTGACTCACTGGGAATGTGATGAAATAAATAAAAGCTGAAATAAATCATGACATTTCACATTCTTAAAATAAAGTGGTGATCCTAACTGACCTCAGACAGAGACTTTTTACTAGGATTAAATATCAGGAATTGTGAAAACCTGAGTTTAAATGTCTTTGGCTAAGGTGTATGTAAACTTCCGACTACAACTGTATTGACAATATACTGTATATACATTATATAGTACCTAAGGAAGGCATGCAGATCCCTTGACTTTTCCACATTTTGTTACTTTACTGTCACACCCTGATCTGTTTCACCTGTCTTTGTATTTGTCTTCACCCCCTCCAGGTGTTGCCCATCTTCCCCATTATCCTGTGTTCTCTGTTTGTCTATTGCCAGTTCGCTTTGTTTTGTCAAGCCTACCAGCTTTTTTCCCCTATGCTTCTGTCTGTCCCTAGTTCCTGTTTTCTAGCTTTCCCGGGTTTGACCATTCTGCCTGGCCTGTCCCTGAGCCTGCCTGTCGTTCTGTACCTTGCCATACCACCCTGAATCACTGGCCTCTGCCTGCACTGAGCCTGAGCCTGCCTGCCGTTCTGTACCTTTCGGACTCTGCTCTGGACTACTGACCTTTACCTGCCCGTGACCTGTCGTTTGCCTGCCCCACTATTTTTATAATAAACTTTTGTTACTTCGAAACTGTCCATGTAGCCAGGGTCCGGTGGCGGTCCGCTTGTCATTGATACCTGGAGTTGGTCTTGAGAATTTCCGACCGGGCTCTCTTCCAGGTAAAACGACAGCGGCAGACAAACATTTGGGAAGAGCAGGGGCTGATAGCCCAGGGAACATGCAAAGGGCGAGAGACCTGTGGCAGAGCAAGGGAGGGTGTTGTGGGCATATTCGACCAACACTAGTTGCTGGCTCCAGGTGTTTGGTTGGTGGAGGCAGCGAAGAGTTGTTTCCAAGGTCTTGGTTGGCTTGCTCCGAATGGCCATTGGACTAGGGGTGGAACAAGGAGGACAGGCTGGCCGACTACCCAATGAGTGTGCAGAATGCCTTCCAGAACTGGGACGAGAACTAAGGACCCCAGTCGGAGACCATGTCCACCGGGAGTCCATGGATCTGGAAGACGGGCTGCACCATGACCTGGGTGGTCTCTTTGGCAGAGGGTAACTTGGGGAGAGGAATGAAGTGGGCGGCTTTGAAAAACAGGTCCACTACTGTCAGGATGGCGGTGTTGCCATCAGATGGGGGAAGACCCGTGACAAAGTCCAGGGATATGTGAGACCAGGGACAGTGAGGGACAGGCAGTGGTTGAAGAAGACCAGCTGGAGCTTGCCAATGAGTCTTGTTCTGCACACAGACTCTGCATGCAGCAACCATAGTCGGTCTCCAAAAGCGATGTTGCAAAAAGGCTAGGGTCCAACGGGAGCCCAGGTGGCAGGCAAGCCTGTCCAGGACCGAGGAGCGGACAGTGTCAGGAACAAACATCCGGTTATCTGGGCCCCCTGGGTTTCGGGCTGAGAACGCTCTGCCCTCACGGACCTGCTTCCCTATTCCCCAGCTGAGTGCCGTCATTAGACACGAGGTGGGAAGGATGGTCTCGGGATCTGAGGGTGTAGCCACTGGGCTATAGCGGTCTGACAGTGCGTCCGGCTTGATGTTCTTGGATCTTGGTAGGTAGGAGAGGGAGAAGTTGAACCATGTGAAGAGCAGGGCCCACCTAGCTTACTTGGTGGTGCGGAGATATTCCAGGTTCTTGTGGTCGGTCCAAACAATGAACGGATGCTTTGCCCCCTCCAGCCAGTGCCTCGTAGTGCCATCGTAGTTCCTCTCCATGCCGTTGAGGTGATGGGAGAAGAAGGCGCAGGGATGTAAATTGAGGTCCAGGGCAGAATGCTGGGACAGGACAGCCCCACCTTTGACATCCGAAGCATCGGCCTCCACTACGAACTGACGGGACGGGTCATGATGAACCAAGATGGGAGCTGTGGTGAAATGGTGTTTGAGATCCTGGAATGCCCGGTCAGCAGCTGGGGACCACGTGAGCGGAACCTTGGGAGAGGTGAGTGCAGACATGAGGGAAGCCAGAGTGTGGTAAACCTGGGTTAAAGCGGTGATAAAAGTTGTCGCTGCACCCTTGACATAGGCTGAGTCCAATCCACCACTGCTCTCACCTTCCCGGGATCCATCTGTACACTCCCTGCAGCAATTATGTAACCCAGGAAGCGAATGGTAGAGTGATATAATTCTCAGCTTTCATAAAAAGCTGGTTCTCCAGGAGGTGTTGGAGAACCTGTCGGACGTGGAGCACGTGTTCTTGGGCGGTGCGGGAGAAGACGAGGATGTCGTCGAGGTAGTCAAAGACGAACCGGTTCAACATGTCGGGGAGAACATCATTAACCAGAGCCTGGGACACAGCTGGGGCATTGCTAAGGCCAAGTGGCATGACCAGATACTCGTAGTGACCTTTGGCCATGTTGAAGGCAGTCTTCCACTCGTCCCCCTCCCATAGCTGCACCAGGTGGTAGGCGTTCTGTAGGTCCAGCTCGGAGAACACAGTGGCCCCCTGGAGCGGCTTGGAGGCCAAAAAGATGAGTGGTAGCGGGTAGCGGTTCTTCATCGTGATGTCGTTGAGGCCCCGGTAGTTGATGCACGGGCGTAGGATTTTGTCCTTCTTATCCACAAAGAAGAACCATGCACCAACGGGGGAGGCAGAAGAACGGATGAACCTTACAGCTAAGGAGTCCTCAATATCAGTCTCCATAGCCTTGGTCTCCGGACCTGACAGAGTACAGTTGTCTATGGGGCGGAGTGGTGCCTGGGAGAAGATCAATCCTGCAGTCATAGGGTCGGTAAGGCAGAACCGAAGTGGCCCGGGCCTTACTGAACACCTCCCAGAGGTCCTGGTACTCCGCGGGATTGGCAGAGCGGTCTGGGGCATCCTCCGAGCCCACAGAAAGATGTCCTGGGGCAGGCTGCGCTGACTTCAGACAATGGGCGAGGCAGAACGGGCTCCAGCCCAGCGTCCAAGAAACTCTCATTGGCCCCAAAGTCGATGAGTACCCGGAGAGATTTCGACTGGTTCCCCCATAGCAGGATGTCATGGAAAGGGTGAGAGTAAGGGGAGAAGAAAAGTTCTCCATAATGCCCACCGAGTACTCGTCCCTTCTTGATGAGCCTGGTTTTTAATTGAGAGGTAGCTACGAAATGTCCCGTAGCTCCACAATATAGACAGCTCTGGGTGTGGAGTCGGCGTAAGTCAATCTAGCCCTGCCCAGGTGCCTGGACTCCGAAGGAGGCGAGTCGGCAGCCTTTAGTGATTCCCAAGAGAACTCGGGTGACGTTGGGTTCACTCGGACATGAAGACTTCGCGGGTCTCCGGGCTTCTTCTGTGGCAAGGGCGACAGGGCACAGATTCCCTCTCCCGCCTATGTTCTCAATGCCGCCCATCGATCTGGATGGTCAAGGCTTTGAGGGAGTCAAGGTCTATGGGCAGCTCCCGGGCTGCAAGCTCATCTTTGACCACCTCCGATAATCTGTGAAGGAACATGTCGAACAATGCTTCCGGGTTCCAGGCTCTCTCAGCCGCCAATGTGCGAAAATCCACTGCGTAGTATACCAAAGTACAGGAGTCTTGACGTAGCTGGAGCAGCTTACGAGCAGCCTCTCTCCAAGACAATGGGGAATCAAACACCTTCTGAACTTCCGCCACAAACTCCTCTAGACTGAGGCAGACGGCGGACTGTTGCTCCCACACCGCCGTAGCCCAGGTGAGTGCCCTCCTGGACATCTGCGTTATGATGTATGCTATCCTAGAGTGATCCAAGGGGAACGAAGAAGGCTGCAGCTCGAAAATGAGCGAGCACTGAGAGAGAAAAGCCTGTCAGGTTCTGGAATCTCCAGGATAGCGCTCCGGAGTAAGCTGGGTTCTCCGGACACTGGGGTAGGCTGGGAGATTACAGGTGTGACCCGCTGCTCAGTGGGGAATCCGCGGAATTGCTCCAGCAAAGTCTCGAAGAATGCCTGGTCATGGCATTTTGCCAGGGTATGGAGTCCCTCCATAAGACATTGCAGTAACTCCGTGTATCACCCAATGGTGGCTCCTTGCAAGGAGACAGCATTATGGAGCTGAGTCTGAGTCTGCTGTGTCGGTCATGGCCAGTTCGTACTATCATGTTTTAGGGAAGACTCAGATGCAGAAGTAACAAAAGTTTATTACTAGAACAGGGGGCAGGCAAAACGACAGGTCAAGGGCTGGCAGAGGTCAGTAATCCAGATCAGGGTCAAAAAAGGTACAGAATGGCATTCAGTCTCAGGGTCAGGGCAGGCAGAGATCAATAATCCAGTGTGGTGGAGCAAGGTACAGGAAGGCTGGCAGGTTCAGGGTCAGGGCAGGCAGAATGGTCAAAACTGGGAAAACTAAAAAACAGGAACTATAGAAAAGACAGGCGCAAGGGGATAAACACTGGTAGGCTTGACGAACAAAACAAACTGGCCGCAGATAAACAGAGAACACAGGTATAAATACACAGGGGATAATGAGCAGAGATGGGAGACACCTGGTGGGGGGTGGAGACAAGCACAAAGACAGGTGAAACAGATCAGGGTGTGACACCAAATACAGGTGTGCCAAGCTTGTAGCGTCATACCCAAGAACACTCAATGCTGTAATCGCTGCCAAAGGTGCTATCAACAAAGTACTGACTAAAGGGTCTGAATACTTATGTAAAAGGGATATTCCAGATTATTTATTAATTAGAAAAAATGTCTAAAACCCATTTTTTCTTTGTCATGATGGGGTATTGTGTGTAGATTGATGAGGAGGGAAAACAAGTTTTAATACATTTTAGAACAAGGCTGTAACGTAACGAAATGTGGAAAAAGTCAAGAGGTCTGAGTACTTTCCAAAGGCACTGTATATCCGCTTTCTCCCTCCATCTCTCTCTTTATATATATATATATATATATATATATATATATATATATATATATATGTGCAGCATATCAAGCCCTGGGCCTTCTGTCAGAGTGACTTCAGTCAGGTCTAGACTGAGAGCATTCCAGAGCTGCATGCCATGCCATTGTCAGCTGCACCATGAAATCTCTGTTCAGCCATGTTCAACACAATGCTCATCGCACACTCAGAAGCATGGAGTCTCTGACAGAAATATCTCAAGTAGGAGAGTGAGAGACAGCATGGGAATATAGATAAAACTACAGTAAAGCAAAGTCTGGTGGAGAAACCCTGCACAAAGAGAAAAAGCGTGTTCTTTGTATTACACAATACTTATACTGTATGGACATATTTACTGCCACATACTTTACAGATGCATTGATCCAAAGCAACTTACATTACAGCAAGTGCCTACATTTCTTTGACAATTTGGAATACAAAATTAAACTGTCAGTATGTGCAGGCCTATGTGATAAATGTGGGAATTGAACCCACAACCTTGGCATTTTAAGCACCATACTTTTTTCTACCATCTGAGTCCCACAGGACCACTTCAGTTCAGTGGTATGTTTGTTGTAATATCAGTGCCTTAAGCTATAAGAATCAGAACTCTGACATTGACACACTGGCCTCCAAGGGAAACATGTCATCAAATTACCTCAGATGTCAGTCAAAGCTGAAGGACAGACTGTCTCCCTGCATTAAACAAATTATTTCATGCATAATACCACCAATAATAATAAAAAATTCTTAATATAATTTGAAAATGACTTGTTTTTTCACTGTATATTACCATTTTCTGTATATATGTTTTGTTATTTTCAACAACACACATTTACTTCTCTGGCAATCTTTTAGTTTCAGATAATACTGTTAATCTAGTATTGGGAAGTAAATAATCATTGAATGAAAAATGTCAGTGACTGTAGGAAGCCTGATTAGAAACATTGTTGTTAAAAAGTTGTTAAAAAGACTGATTATTGTTTTTTGTTTCTCATTTTGTTCAAAAATGCATCTTCCACATTCTTCTTTTGGACCTAAAGATCAAATCGCAGGAATTCCGATCGCTATCCAGTGTGGAATCCGCTGTTTTGTTTGTTTACTTCAACAATTCTTCACGTGGCAAAGTCACTACATGGTCTTATCAAATCAAATCAAATCATAAATCAAATAAAATGTTATTTGTCACATACACATGGTTAGCAGATGTTAATGGGAGTGTAGCGAAATGCTTGTGTTTCTAGTTCCGACAATGCAGTAATAACCAACAAGTAATCTAACTAACAATTCCAAAACTACTGTCTTATACACAGTGTAAGGTGATAAAGAATATGTACATAAAGATATATGGATGAGTGATGGTACAGAGCAGCATAGGCAGAGATACAGTAGATGGTATCGAGTACAGCATACACACATGAGATGAGCATGTAAACAAAGTGGCACAGTTAAAGTGGCCAGTGATACATGTTTTACACAAGGATGCAGTAGATGATATAGAGTACAGTACATACGTATACATATGAGATGAATAATGTAGGGTATGTAAACATTATATTAGGTAGCATTGTTTAAAGTGGTTAGTGATATATTTTACATAATTTCCCATCAATTCCCATTATTAAAGTGGCTGGAGTTGAGTCAGTGTGTTGGCAGCAGCCACTCAATGTTAGTGGTGGCTGTTTAACAGACTGATGGCCTTGAGATAGAAGCTGTTTTTCAGTCTCTCGGTCCCAGCTTTGATGCACCTGTACTGACCTCGCCTTCTGGATGATAGCGGGGTGAACAGGCAGTGGCTCGGGTGGTTGTTGTCCTTGATGATCTTTATGGCCTCCCTGTAACATCGGGTGGTGTAGGTGTCCTGGAGGGCAGGTAGTTTGCCCCCGGTGATGCGTTGTGCAGACCTCACTACCCTCTGGAGAGCCTTACGGTTGTGGGCGGAGCAGTTGCCGTACCAGGCGGTGATACAGCCCGCCAGGATGCTCTCGATTGTGCATCTGTAGAAGTTTGTGAGTGCTTTTGGTGACAAGCCGAATTTCTTCAGCCTCCTGAGGTTGAAGAGGCGCTGCTGCGCCTTCTTCACGATGCTGTCTGTGTGAGTGGACCAATTCAGTTTGTCTGTGATGTGTATGCCGAGGAACTTAAAACTTACTACCCTCTCCACTACTGTTCCATCGATGTGGATAGGGGGGTGTTCCCTCTGCTGTTTCCTGAAGTCCACAATAATCTCCTTAGTTTTGTTGACGTTGAGTGTGAGATTATTTTCCTGACACCACACTCCGAGGGCCCTCACCTCCTCCCTGTAGGCCGTCTCGTCGTTGTTGGTAATCAAGCCTACCACTGTTGTGTCGTCCGCAAACTTGATGATTGAGTTGGAGGCGTGCGTGGCCACGCAGTCGTGGGTGAACAGGGAGTACAGGAGAGGGCTCAGAACGCACCCTTGTGGTGCCCCAGTGTTGAGGATCAGCGGGGTGGAGATGTTGTTGCCTACCCTCACCACCTGGGGGGCGGCCCGTCAGGAAGTCCAGTACCCAGTTGCACAGGGCGGGGTCGAGACCCAGGGTCTCGAGCTTGATGACGAGCTTGGAGGGTACTTTGGTGTTGAATGCCGAGCTGTAGTCGATGAACAGCATTCTCACATAGGTATTCCTCTTGTCCAGATGGGTTAGGGCAGTGTGCAGTGTGGTTGAGATTGCATTGTCTGTGGACCTATTTGGGTGGTAAGCAAATTGGAGTGGGTCTAGGGTGTCAGGTAGGGTGGAGGTGATATGGTCCTTGACTAGTCTCTCAAAGCACTTCATGATGACGGAAGTGAGTGCTACGGGGCGGTAGTCGTTTAGCTCAGTTACCTTAGCTTTCTTGGGAACAGGAACAATGGTGGCCCTCTTGAAGCATGTGGGAACAGCAGACTGGTATAGGGATTGATTGAATATGTCCGTAAACACACCGGCCAGCTGGTCTGCGCATGCTCTGAGGGCGCGGCTGGGGATGCCGTCTGGACCTGCAGCCTTGCGAGGGTTAACACGTTTAAATGTTTTACTCACCTCGGCTGCAGTGAAGGAGAGTCCGCATGTTTTCGTTGCAGGCCGTGTCAGTGGCACTGTATTGTCCTCAAAGCGGGCAAAAATGTTATTTAGTCTGCCTGGGAGCAAGACATCCTGGTCCGTGACTGGGCTGGTTTTCTCCTTGTAGTCCGTGATTGACTGTAGACCCTGCCACATACCTCTTGTATCTGAGCCGTTGAATTGAGATTCTACTTTGTCTCTATACTGACGCTTAGCTTGTTTGATAGCCTTGCGGAGGGAATAGCTGCACTGTTTGTATTCGGTCATGTTACCAGTCACCTTGCCCTGATTAAAAGCAGTGGTTTGCGCTTTCAGTTTCACGCGAATGCTGCCATCAATCCACGGTTTCTGGTTAGGGAATGTTTTAATCGTTGTTATGGGAACGACATCTTCAACGCACGTTCTAATGAACTCGCACACCAAATCAGGGTATTTGTCAATGTTGTTGTCTGACGCAATACGAAACATATCCCAGTCCACGTGATGGAAGCAGTCTTGGAGTGTAGAATCAGCTTGGTCGGACCAGCGTTGGACAGACCTCAGCGTGGGAGCTTCTTGTTTTAGTTTCTGTCTGTAGGCAGGGATCAGCAAAATGGAGTCGTGGTCAGCTTTTCCGAAAGGAGGGCGGGGCAGGGCCTTATATGCGTTGCGGAAGTTAGAATAACAATGATCCAAGGTTTTTCCAGCCCTGGTTGCGCAATCGATATGTTGATACAATTTAGGGAGTCTTGTTTTCAGATTAGCCTTGTTAAAATCCCCAGCTACAATGAATGCAGCCTCAGGATGTATGGATTCCAGTTTGCAAAGAGTCAAATAAAGTTCGTTCAGAGCCATCGATGTGTCTGCTTGGGGGGGAATATATACGGCTGTGATCATAATCGAAGAGAATTCTCCTGGTAGATAATGCGGTCGACATTTGATTGTGAGGAATTCTAAATCAGGTGAACAGAAGGTTTTGAGTTCCTGTATGTTTCTGTGATCACACCACGTCTCGTTAGCCATAAGGCATACGCCCCCGCCCCTCTTCTTACCAGAAAGATGTTTGTTTCTGTCGGCGCGATGCGTGGAGAAACCCGCTGGCTGCACCGCCTCTGATAGCGTCTCTCCAGTGAGCCATGTTTCCGTGAAGCAAAGAACGTTACAGTCTCTGATGTCCCTCTGGAATGCTACCCTTGCTCGGATTTCATCAACCTTGTTGTCAAGAGACTGGACATTGGCGAGAAGAATGCTAGGGAGTGGTGCACAATGTGCCCGTCTCCGGAGTCTGACCAGAAGACCGCCTCGTTTCCCTCTTTTATGGATTCGTTTTTTTGGGTCGCCGGCTGGGATCCATTCCGTTGTCCTGGTTGAAAGGCAGAACACAGGATCCGCTTCACGAAAATCATATTCTTGGTTGTACTGATGGGGAGTTGACGCTGATCTTATATTCAGTAGTTCTTCTCGACTGTATGTAATGAAACCTAAGATGACCTGGGGTACTAATGTAAGAAATAACACGTAAAAAAACAAAAAACTGCATAGTTTCCTAGGAACACGAAGCGAGGCGGCCATCTCTGTCGGCGCCAAGGCAACCAAATCAACAGCGAGGTAGACTAATCCTTTTATAATGTTTGATAGAAAATATCCATGGCTCGGACATGCAATGCTACTCGAAATGCGAATGCAATGGGCTAATTCCATGTTAAAGCCAATTACTTTTTTCATGTAAACAACAGGATAGGCTACATGTTTGTTATAACTAGACATATTACAGAGGGACTGTGTAGGCTACTATTTAAGTATAAACATCCATGACCTAAATACACAAATTTAAGCAACTGCATAATTAGCTTCAGCACAGGTTTTTATTGGCCTGTGAGTGGTCAAGTCCTCATCACACCTCCAACTAATTAATTCATAGAAAGCCTGCCTCTTTATGGCAACGCCAGCTGGTGTGCCTATAATTCCCATTGTGGAAATAGCAACAATATTTTTGACACATCCCTTGACTTATGGCGTTACCAACTTTGCTAGGATTTACCGTTGAGTTTGATTTGTTAAAATAGAGCCATCTATTTTATTCCTTTATTCAATGTAATCCCTTAAATATATTCCACATATATGTAACTGTTTAAAATGATTATATCTGCCAACAGAGACTTATTAGGGGTTCCAGTCTGAGGCTTAAGCTTAATTGAGCTAGCTAATTCTTCCCCCTCTGATGTAAACTTTGTCCCTCCCTTTCTAACACCCTTATTTGTGCATCACAACAAGGCGGCTTGCATAAAACAAAGAGATAAGAATCCAGACTGATAACGAACGACCAATGACATGCATAATCAAGCTATCTTACTCAGCATTACAAGTAGGAGCCTAGTACCCGCAGACCTGCCCAGCCGAGCCCAGACTTTATGATACAGGAATAATTAGTGGTGCGAGATAAGGCCAGAGGAATCTATCATCAGACTCCTGGGCACTGGGATTTCCAGGTATCAATGGGGAAATAGGAAGACGATCCATCATTTAACATGCTAACTAGGCAAGGGATTTTAACATGTAGATAATACAGGTGCATCTTTATCACGTGGCCTCTGAGACTTCAGTGGAGTATGGGATCTCCTCTCTCATTATCTCTGCCCTGAGTTATAGTGAACTTGTTCCTCTTTGAGAAAGTAGCAGCAGTATGTGCAGTGCCGAGTATTCATGGATGCTACGGGAAGCCAGGCTTCCCCAAGAAATTGACCAAGAAAAAAAGAAAACACCTACAAAATAATTTTCCTTTAATTCGCAAGAGGCTGAATGTATCTCACCGGTTAAAGCATCCGAGCAAACGACACAGCGCCCCCCCTGTCTCAGTATGTGTAGCGTATCTATCTGAGGCTGTCTGGTCAGAAAGAATATGACATTGTTGCCGGCCGAAGCATTGAATGCAAGGGAAGCAAGCAAGCATTTGGCCTCCCTTGATAAAATAAATATACCATAATAGCCAATCAGCATTGAACTAAACTGAGCGAGTCTGTCCCTCTGAGAAAGTGGTAGTAGTATATGAACACCTCAGAGTTAGGTGACTGTTAGTCAACTTGATTCATATGCAGAGGTAAATTTGAAAGATGTTTTTGTGGGTAATAGTTCACTGTTTAAGCGCATGCTTGAGTCCCACTAACCCTGGGCTTTTTTCTACCAGTGGTTCTAACAAAATACAGATTACCTCAGTCGATATGGAATCACCTTTTTGTGAAAAATGTGTTGGTCCGTCGCCTGTGTGTCTGATGTGTATCTGCTGTGTATCTGATGTGTATCTGCTGTGTATCTGCTGTGTATCTGCTGTGTATCTCACAAGTCTCTCAAGACATCAGTCGACTACTATTTGTTTTTATTACTGACAAATCATTCGACTTGATTGAAATGGGCAAACATTTAGAGCGGAACATTACAAACACATTGGTGTCATTCAGCGATACTAGGGAGAGAACAAGAAATAGAGGTGACCCTTACTCAGTTACCAGATAGTATTCCAAGGACATTGGTTGTATTTTGAGAACTGTATCTATTCACGTAGTACTATTCAGTTTCATTCTTCCTGGCGTGTGATTTCAGAAGCACCTATAGATAGCCTACTAATACTGTAGTCTGGACCAAGCATCCCAAAAGTCTGCCTGCGTCTATGGAAAAGATACCCTGCATCTCTCTCTCCCTCCATCTTACTCTCCCAAGGACAGAGAGAGCAGCACAGCTGGCACCACACAGTTGGCAACCTGAGCTATATTCTGGAAAGCTTCTGTACTATATAAAGAAAGTGACAGGGCCTTTGTCAGTCTACCTGCTCCACTTTCCTTCCCCGAGAACTTCCTCAACTTTGTCCTAAAAATCATGCCTCGAGAGAAGAGGTGTGAAAGGTGAACAAAGCCTTTCCAAAATCCTCAGTCCTTGCCAAGCATCATCGTCATTCAAAGAAGGTTCCTGCTGTGCCTTCTCCTATTTCCTTTCATTTGTATTCCAAGTGCTGACTTGACATGGGCCTACTACCGACCAACATTGACAACGGAACAATGCGTGCAATCTAAGTTACCATGTCATGGCCCTTAAATGAGTCTTGAGAGTAGCTCTTCAATCATTTACAGGGGTTTATGAATCCCTACATCAAATATAAATGTTATAAATGACTTATTCCAAGATCTAGAAACATTACTCACGTTGCTTTGATGTAAAATGCCTTTTTAATCTTCGGATCATCAGATCAAACTGAAAGAAAAAGATTCTTAAACAACTTGGCATTTGATCTTTTTGAACAGAAATGTTCCTCAAAGCAATAACTTGTTGATGACGTGTCTCCTTCATGGTTCCTCTTGAATATACAGATGTGTAAACACACTTAACAGTACACACCAGTAGAGTCTACACTAGTTTTTGATTTTGTTAACTACGGACTCCTACTTGCAGACCCAGTGAAAACTGACGATCAGTAATGTGTTGATTTCTGTGTGTAGCTTCTCATTTCTACTCTAGTCAAGCAGTGCAACTTGCAGACCCAGTCGAGTCAGTGATAAGTGTCAAGCCATAATATGTGTTGGTGTAGTTTCTAGTTTCTACACTAGTTTCTCTCAGTTGTTAGCTACCTGTAGTACCAAGCTGGACAACTTGATGACTGTCCATTGATGATTGCCTTAAGTTAAATTCACACACTACCGAGACCGAAGATACGGAGCGTAGCGTTGTGTTGTAATGCTGTTTTTTGGTCACAAAAGGGGCGGCTACCTCTAAAACGCTCTGGCATTCAATTTACTTGTGTACTACCTGAATATTGAGAGGTGACTTATCATTTATTTTTTATTGAATGTTATAGATTCAAAAATAAATAATGATCTGATTACTTCAGAGATAGATGTAGAAAGCTAAAGAAAGCTAAAAACGAGTGGAAAGCTAAACCTTTAACTGTCGACCCATAATGTGTTGGTAGCAGTCGATCAATGTCTCCCCACTCGTTTCCATTGAGTCCAGAAGTCTTAACAGAATCCTATTGCCTGCCTGTCCACTAATGAGGGACAGTTGAGAAGCAATCTCGCCTCAGAGTGGAGGACATTGTTCTGCCGCTACATTCAATTTGCACCAGTTTCATCCTAATACAATAGCCCCAGACCCAGTTCCAGCAGATTAGTGATAAACTGCTGTAGCAGGAGGACAAAGATCTTTGTCAGACAACATTGATTGATAGGACCCAGTCAGGTACACGGAGACAATGTGTAGGCTAGTTAATTAGCTATTTGCTTCTGTTTCTAAGTTACGGGCTTGACATCTTCAACACTCATACATGACAGTCGGGCACAGACACACCATGCGTCAGAGTGTGCAGCATCTATCTGTCTATGTCTCATGGAAAGGAGAAAACGATGGTTACCACCATCCCAACCTGTCCCCTGAAGGCTTGTCTGGCTAAATGATCAAACGGTTTGTCTCTGATAGAGTGACCTCAGATGTGACTGTGTCACTGCGAGACAAGGTCGTTACATTGAATGAACAGTCCAATGTCACCCTGTGAAATGGCACTTCCCAGCAGAAAGTGAATTCGGAGGTAAGTTGATGGAATCATATTAGTCATATTGCGATTTACCTTGTACAAGACACCATGAGAAAATGCACAACTTGATGAAGTTTAACCTGACCCTTGTAGGTGGGAAAGTTATAGCGTCAGGTGATTTTTTTAAAGAATGCACATCAGGTGAGACAGTCCGTGATTTATATTCCACAAATGCAACAATGATGACTCATGCTTTTAAACGAGAATCCTCACTCCTCCAGAAGGATTGTTTTAAAACCCCATGCAGTCAAATTACAGACAGGCACTTCTTTTAATTTGGTATCTGATTGGCATGGGAGTTGTATTTGTACCTGAAAGCCAATCAGGGATCAAACAATTTTTCAACAATTTGGTTGTCGGGCGGCAAATGAACCTTTCACTATCTATCTAATTAAAACCCAGAATGTACTGTATGGACACTTCGTAGACCAGCCTACTCCGTAGGGAGATGAAACTTTGCAGTTGACCAGATGTGTCTGTCTGCTTCTTTCATCTTTCTTTACATCCTCCTCAGTGAACGATGCCACATCTCTCAACGCATGACTACCCAATCTGAGGCACATTTCCCTCATCGAAAAGGAAAGAGAGAGAGCGAGAAAGAGAGTAAAAAACAGAAAGAACACATCCTTTGCAGAAATTAGTGCGTAAACAAGTATAAAAGCCAAAACTTGAGCTACGTTTTAATTGCATCCGTTTCGTCTTTGCGCTTCAAACGGCAAGCTATTGGTGGTTGATGCTTTGATCTACGTCTCTGTCTCCCTCACCTCGCCTCGCTGGAGCGAGGAGGCTTCGACTTGGCTCCCCTGTCTGTTTAGGGATGAAAAAGCAAAAGCTAGATCTTGTTATTTGCATGATGATCGACCAGGCAATTCTCTTGCTTATAACTATTTGTGTTAACCTTGGCTATTAATGATGAACAGGGCCTCAAGTTTGCCATCAAATATCCACATTCCAGTGATTTCTTTCAATGCACTACTTTACATAACCGTTTGTGTTCTCTCCCACTCAACCTTGGCTATTGATGATGCACAGAGCACCTGTCATCCACACAACAATACAAGTCATTTAGTAAACTCCACAGATTAATTTACAGTGTCAATAGGCTTGTAGTAAGGCATCTGATACGTTGTAACCGAACTATACATATGAAGAGATGGTCCAACTGTTAAATAAATGCAGTATGTTGTCATTAATTCAGGGTACTATCTACATTGTGTCCTGTCTAGTCTCTCGTCACAACCTTAACATTAGCTGATTTGGTTCGGGGTATCCAGTCAAATATTGATTAGACTCTATTTCTAACTGGCTTTTCCTTTGGGTTAATTTAATTGTGGCTTATTTAAACCTTCTCCCATTCCATCCCATCCCCATTGGGAGTTGGTAAGCTTGTCAAAACATGGGCAGTAGCCTAAGCTTAGTTTATTACACGAGGCAGAAACACAGAGGTTTTCTTGTGAGGGTCCAGGAAGTTCGTCAACATTTAACACCTGTACAAATAAATAAAACCTCAGCTCTGTGAAGCAGTTCCTACACACCCATAGAAAGAGCTACCTGAGCAGTTTCAGTGCTTTGATTTTAATTTCACTTATGATACAATTAACGGGTAGGATAGAAAGGTAAGGCGGTGGAGCTCCACATACGCTGAGTTTGACAGCAAGCCCCGCCAGGGGAGAGATAAAACACACAGGAGACAGCATGCTGGGTGGAGAAGCCATGGTCTGGCAACATCACCTTACTGAGTGAAGGGAGGCGACACTTCTGAATCCCTTCTTATTAAATATTAGCATGAGCTGCCTCCTGATAGTGAATCTGGAAGAAAATATTGTAGCACTATAATATTACCATAAACATAAGCAGTTTACAACCATAACTCAAACCACAATCTACCTCAAACATGATACTTCGAAAGAGAAGACTTGCAGTCCAATCTGAGACTTGTAATAATAATTGGTGTATATACATATGCAGTACCAGTCAAAGGTTTGGACACACCTACTTATTTCAGGGTTTTCTTTATTTGGACTATTTTCTACATTATATAATAATAGTGAAGACATCGAAACTATGAAATAACACACATGGAATCATGTAGTAACCAAAAAAGTGTTAACCAAATCAAAATATATTTTATATTTGAGATTCTTCAAAGTAACCACCCTTTGCCTTGATGACAGCTTTGCACACTCTTGGCATTCTCTCAACCCGCTTCATGAGGTAGTCACCTGGAATGCATTTCAATTAAAAGGTGTGCCTTGTTAAAATTTTATTTGTGGATTTTTCTTCCTTCTTAATGCATTTGAGCCAATCAGTTGTGTTGTGACCAAATTGGGTTGGCATAGGTCCATAGGGGTACAAGTCGATATTATGTCAAGAACAGCTCAAATAAGCAAAGAGAAATGACAGTCCATACTTACTTCAAGACATGAAGGTCAGTCGCAAAAACCATCAAGCACTATGATGAAACTGGCTCTCATGAGGACTGCAACAGCTAGGAAAACGGAGAGTTCCCTCTGCTGCAGAGGATAAGTTCATTAGAGTTACCAGCCTCAGAAATCGGCATATTAACTGCACCTCAGATTGCAGCCCAAATAAATGATTCACAGAGTTCGAGTAACAGACACATCTCAACATCAACTGTTCAGAGCAGACTGCGTGAATCAGATCTTCAAACCACTACTAAAGGACACTAATAAGAAGAAGACACTTGCTTGGGCCAAGAAACACAAGCAATGGAGATTAGACCGGTGGAAATCTATCCTATGGTCTTATGAGTCCAACTTTTAGATTTTGGTTCCAACCACCATGTCTTTGTGAGTCGCAGACTAGGTGAACCGATGATCATGTGTGGTTCCCACCGTGAAGCATGGAGGAGGAGGTGTGATGGTGTGGGGCTGCTTTGCTGGTGACACTGTCTGTGATTTATTTTGAATTCAAGGCACACTTAACCGGCATGGCTACCACAGCATTCTGCAGCAATACGCCATCCCATCTGGTTTGCGCTTAGTGGGCCTATCATTTGTTTTTCAACAGGACATTGACCCAAAACACACCTCCAAGCTGTGTAAGTGCTATTTGACCATGAAGGAGAGAGATGGGGTGCTGCATCAGATGACCTGGCCTCCACAATTACCTGACCTCAACCCAATTGTGATGGTTTGGGATGAGTTGGACCACAGAGTGAAGGAAAAGCAGCCAACAAGTGCTCAGCATATGTGGGAGCTCCTTCAAGACAGTTGGAAAAGCATTCCAGGTAACTACATCATGGAGCTGGTTGAGAGAATGCCAAGAATGTGCAAAGCTGTCATCAAGGCAAAGGGTGGCTACTTTGAAGACTCTAAAATCTATAAATATATATTGATTTAACACTTTTTTGGTTACTACATGATTCCATATGTGATATTTCATAGTTGTGATGTCTTTACTATCATTCTACAATGTAGAAAACGTTTTAGAAAATAAAGAAAAACCCTTGAATGAGTGCAGTAGGTGTGTCCAAACCTTCGACTGGTAATATATTACCAGTCGAAGGTTTGGACACACCTACTGCACTCATTCAAGGGTTTTTCTTTATTTTCTTTTTTTCTTTATTTTCTAAAACGTATATATTGGCCAGGTTTATGAAGGTGACAACGAAATCCATTTTGTTCTACAATGCTCCCCATGTACAGTATATTGTTTAAACCCTCGGTGCTATCAAACTCTATGATGCATTGTGTTTTCGCGCACAACTGTGAAAGCACAGAATGCTAAATTAGTTACAGGATCCTCCAATTAAGATATTGATGATCGTCGTGTCAAGCTCATTAAAATGATAAAAATACAAAAAAGATGTGAGAAAGTATAAATATCTGAGTCTTTTACTGAGACAAACTTCCTTGCGTTCCAAAAACATGGTTGTTTATATTTCTCTCCTCTATCTTAATTAATGAACACATCTCAGTCTAATTGGAAGCTAAGCAGGAGCTGCCTCACCTTCAATGCCTTTAATACATTCTGCAGAAGAGAAAAAGCTGCCAAAACGCAAAGTAATTCAAGCAAAAGAAAACATGATGGTCTTCCAAAAGCAAGGCCTTTAATGAACAAAAAGACTAATTCATTGAGCTGTGTCAAGGAATGGTGCATACACTCGGGGTTGAATTATAGATGAGTAGAGATGGGTGGCGGGCGTAGTGTTATGGATTAATGGTAGTTGTAACAGGTTCAGAGAAACATACAGGTCTAAAACAATGCCATTCAGTGGAGGGGCCGACTGTGTTGATTTGAACCCCACTGTGACTGTGTCATATCATGTTTAGCTTGACAATGACAACAATAGATTAGGCAAATGCACAAACAGATCTGGGACCAGGCTGTAGAGCAGTGGTATTCAAACTTTTTTGATTCAAAAATGTCTCACCACCCCAACCCAAATGTAATGACACAACCTCACATCAACAAATAACCTTCAATTCATTACATTTTGATCTCTTATCAAAATTAAAAGAAACCTAGCAGTCATGAGCGTTGAGCCAGTAACCGAAAAGTCTGTGGTTTGAATCTCCGAGCCGACTAGGTAAAACAATCTGTTGATGTGCTCTTGTGCAAGGCACTTAACGCTAATTGCTCCTGTAGGTCACTCTGGATAAGAGCGTCTGCTAAATGTAAAATGTAAAAAAAAAAAAAAAAAAAGAAGAATGTGCAAGGCTTAATCTGGGGTGCAAAACTCACCAGTCTTTTTTTAAATGGAGCAGATAGCTTTCATTTGAGATTTCCAACAGGTGAAGCAGGGCACATTCAGTAAATGGTTGAGTCACGATAACCTATATCAAATCAAATCAAATTTGGTGTAGGTAGACCTTACAATAAAACGCTTACTTACGAGCCTCTAACCAACAGTGCAGTTTAAAAAAATATGGATAAGAATAAGATATAAAAGTAACAAGTAATTAAAGAGCAGCAGTAAAATATAACAATATATAGAGGGGGGGTGCCGGTACAGAGTCAATGTGCGGAGGCACCGGTTAGTTGAGGTTGTATGTATATGTAGGCAGAGTTAATTAAAGTGACCATGCATAGATGACAACAGAGAGCGGCAGTGGTGTGGAGAGGGGAGGGGGAAGGATGCAAATAGTCTGGGTAGCCATTTGACTAGAGGTTCAGGAGTCTTATGGCTTGGGGGTAGAAGCTGTTTAGAAGCCTCTTTGACCTAGACTTGGCGCTCCAGTATCTCTTGCTGTGTGGTAGCAGAGAGAACAGTCTATGACTAGGGTGGCTGGAGTCTTTGACCATTTTTAGGGCCTTCCTCTGACACCGCCAAGTATATAGGTCCTGGATGGCAGGAAGCTTGGCCCCAGTAATGTACTGGGCCTTTCACACTACCCTCTGTAGTGCCTTGCAGTCGGAGCAGTTGCCATACCAGGTTGTGATGCAACCCGTTAGGATGCTCTTGATGGTGCAGCTGTAGAACCTTCTGAGGACCCATTCCAAATCTTTTCAGTCTCCTGAGGGGGAATACGTTTTTGCCATGCCCGTTTCACAACTGTCTTGGTGTGTTTGAAACATATTAGTTTGTTGGTGATGTGGACACCAAGGAACTTGAAGCTCTCAACTTGCTCCACTGCAGCCATGTCGATGAGAATAGGGGCATGCTCGGTCGTTCTTTTTCCTATAGTCCACAATCATCTCATTTGTCTTGATCACGTTGAGGGAGAGGTTGTTGTCCTGGCACCACATGGTCAGGTCTCTGACCTCCTCCCTATAGGCTGTCTCGTTGTTGTCGGTGATCAGGCCTACCACTGTTGTGTCATCTGCAAATTTAAGGATAGTGTTGGAGTCATGCCTGTCCGTGCAGTCATGAGAGAACAGGGAGTACAGGAGGGGCTGAGCACCCACCCCTGAGGTGCCCCAATGTTGAAGATCAGCGTGGCGGATGTGTTGTTACCTACCCTTACCAGCTGGGGGCGGCCCATCAGGAAATCCAGGATCCAGTTCCAGAGGGAGGTGTTTAGTCCCAGGGTCTTTAGGTTATGATGAGCTTTGAGGGCACTATGATGTTGAACACTGAGCTGTAGTCAATGAATAGCATTCTCACATAGGTGTTCCTTTTGTCCAGGTGGAAAAGGGAAGTGTGGAGTGCAACAGAGACTGCATCATCTGTGGATCTGCTGGAGCAGTATGCAAATTGGAGTGGGTCTAGGGTTTCTGGGATGGTGTTAATGTGAGCTATGACCAGCCTTTCAAAGCACTTAATGGCTACAGACTTGAGTGCTACGGGTCAGTAGTCATTTAGGCAGGTTACCTTAGTGTTCTTGGGCACAGGCACTATGGTGGTCTGCTTAAAACATGTTGGTATTACAGACTTGGACAGAGAGAGGTTGATAATGTCAGTGAAGATACTTGCTAGTTGGTCAGCGCAAGCTCGCAGAACATATCCTGGTAATCTGTCTGGGCCTTGTGAATGTTGACCTGTCTAAAGGCCTTACTCACATCGGCTGCGGAGAGTGTGATCACACAGTCTTCTGGTACAGCTGGTGCTCTCATGCATGTTTCTGTGTTATTTGCCTCGAAGCGAGCATAGACGTAGTTTAGCTTGTCCGGTATGCTCGTGTCACTGGGCAGCTCTTGGCTATGCTTCCCTTTGTAGTCTGTAATGGTTTGCAGACCCTGCCACATCCGACGGCCGGTGTAGTACGACTCGATCTTTGTCCTGTATTGATGCTTTGCCTGTTTGATGGTTTGTTGGAGGGCATAGCGGGATATCTTATAAGTTTCCGGGTTAGAGTCCCGATTCTTGAAAGCAGCAGCTCTAGCCTTTGGCTCAGTACGGATGCTGCCTATAATCCATGGCTTCTGGTTGGGGTATGTACGTACGGTCAGTGTGGGGATGACGTCATCAATGCACTTATCGATGAAGCCAGTGACAGATGTGGTGTACTCCTCAATGTCATTGGAGGAATCCCAGAACATATTCCAGTCTGTGCTAGCAAAACAGTCCTGTAGCTTAGCATCTGCATCATATGACCACTTTTTTATGGATCTAGTCACTTGTGCTTCCTGATTTCATTTTTGCTTGTAAGCAGGAATCAGGAGGATGGAATTATGGTCAGATTTGCCAAATAGAGGGCGAGGGAGAGCTTTGTATCCAGAGTTCTTTTCCCTCTGGTTGCACATTTAACATACTGATAGAAATTTGGTAAAACTGATTTAAGTTTCCCTGCATTAAAGTCCCCGACCACTAGAAGTGCCGCCTCTGGGCGAGAGATTTCTTCTTTGCTTATGGCAGAATACAGCTCATTCAATGCTATCTTAGTGCCAGCCTCTGACTGTGGTGGTATGTAAACAGCTACAAAGTATATCGATAAAAACTCTCTCAGTAGGTAGTGTGGTCTGCAGCTTATCATGAGATACTCTAACTCAGGTGAGCAATAGCTCGAGACTTCCTTAGATATTGTGCACCAGTTGTTGTTTACGAAAATACATAGACAGCCAGACTCCGCTGTTCTATCCTGCCGGTACATCGTATAACCAGCCTGCTGTATGTTGATATTAACGTCATTCAGCCACAACTTTGTGAAGCATAAGCTGTTACAGTTTTTAATGTCCCATTGGTAGTTTAATCTTCCCAGTAGCTCATTCATTTTATTGTCCAAAGATTGCATGATTGCTAGCAGAATTGAGGGAAGTGGGGGTTTATTCAAACACCTCCGACCTCTCAGAAGGCAGCCCACTCTCCGGCCTCTCTATCTCCACCTCCTCTTTACGCAGATCACTGGGGTCGGGGGCCAGTTCCCGAGGGAGCCGTATACCCTCTGCCTCGTGCTAGTCAGAGTTGTGAAAGAAGAAAAAGGATTCTGCTAGTCCGTGGTGAGTAATCGCAGTCCTGAAGCCTAGAAGTTATTTTCGGTCATAAGTGACGGTAGCGGCAACACACAATCGGTTGGGGGCACGTAAAACGTCTGCCTTCTGCTCCAGGGCCATTGCTTCCTGAATGGAACCCTATTCTGTTTGAGAGAGAGAGAGAGAGAGAGAGGAGAGAGAGAGAGAGGAGAGAGGAGAGAGGAGAGAGGAGAGAGGAGAGAGGAGAGAGGAGAGAGGAGAGAGGAGAGAGGAGAGAGAGAGAGAGAGAGAGAGAGAGATCTTCTGCATTATCATTAACAGCAGACTCGTACATGAAAACAATGTACTGAGCAAACGTCAAATTGGCTTTTTACCAAATTACCGTACAACAGACCATGTATTCACCCTGCACACCCTAATTGACAACCAAACAAACCAAAACAAAAGCAAAGTCTTCTCATGCTTTGTTGATTTCAAAAAAGCCTTCGACACAATTTGGCATGAGGGTCTGCTATACAAATTGATGGAAAGTGGTGTTGGGGGTAAAACATACGACATTATAAAATCCATGTACACAAACAACAAGTGTCCGGTTAAAATTGGCAAAATACACACACATTTCTTCACACAGGTTCGTGGGGTGAGACAGGGATGCAACTTAAGCCCCACCCTCTTCAACATATATATCAACGAATTAGCGCGGGCACTAGAAAAGTCTGCAGCACCCGGCCTCACTCTACTAGAATCCGAAGTCAAATGTCTACTGTTTGCTGATGATCTGGTGCTTCTGTCACCAACCAAGGAGGGCCTACAGCAGTACCTAGATCTTCTGCACAGATTCTGTCAGACCTGGGCCCTGACAGTAAATCTCAGTAAGACCAAAATAATGGTGTTCCAAAAAAGGTCCAGTCGCCAGGACCACAAATACACATTACATCTAGACACTGTTGCCCTAGAGCACACAAAAAACTATACATACCTTGGCCTAAACATCAGCGCCACAGGTAACTTCCACAAAGCTGTGAATGATCTGAGAGACAAGGCAAGAAGGGCATTCTATGCCATCAAAAGGAACATAAAATTCAACATACCAATTAGGATCTGGCTAAAAATACTTGAATCATTCATAGAGCCCATTGCCCTTTATGGTTGTGAGGTCTGGGGTCCGCTCACCAACCAATACTTCACAAAATGGGACAAACACCAAATTGAGACTCTGCATGCAGAATTCTGCAAAAAATATCCTCTGTATACACCGTAGAACACCAAATAATGCATGCAGAGCAGAATTAGGCCGATACCCACCAATTATCAAAATCCAGAAAAGAGCTGTTAAATTCTACAACCACCTAAAAGGAAGCGATTCCCAAACCTTCCATAACAAAGCCATCTCCTACAGAGAGATGAACCTAGAGAAGAGTCCCCTAAGCAAGCTGGTCCTGGGGCTCTGTTCACAAACACAAACACACCCCACAGAGCCCCAGGACGGACAGCAGCACAATTAGACCCAACCAAATCATGAGAAAACAAAAAGATAATTACTTGACACATTGTAAATAATTCACAAAAAAACAGAGCAAACTAGAATGCTACAGTGCCTTGCGAAAGTATTTGGCCCCGTTGAACTTTGCGACCTTTTGCCACATTTCAGGCTTCAAACATAAAGATATAAAACTGTATTTTTTTGTGAAGAATCAACAACAAGTGGGACACAATCATGAAGTGGAACGACATTTATTGGATATTTCAAACTTTTTTAGCAAATCAAAAACTGAAAAATTGGGCGTGAGAGAGAGAGAGAGAGAGAGAGAGAGAGAGAGAGAGAGAGAGAGAGATGTAACATTCTGGAACGCATAGATTGAAGGGATTCAAGCGGTCCATACATGACTGTTTATTATTAGGAAGTGGTGAGGCATAGCTGGAGAGAACATGGAGGTCCTGGTAAGGAGTTACACCCCCCCTCGCTCTCTCTTTTCACAGAACTTCAATTATTTTTCATTGATCAGGTTTTTTGGGGGTGGGTTGGGGGATTCTGATTGGATAGCTAGCTAAAGGAATAATCATGTTGTGGCAAATCGTAAGCAGTGGTTTGTTTATGTGTTACTGGCTTTCTAGGCAGCCTAGGGGTTAGAGCACTGGGCCGGTAACCGAAAGGTTGCTAGATCAATTCCCTGAGCTGACAAGGTAAAAATCTGTTGTTCTGCCCCTGAACAAGGCAGTTACCCCACTGTTCCTAGGCCGTCATTGTAAATAAGATTTTGTTCTTAATTGACTTGCCTAGTTAAATAAAGGTCAAATAAAAAAATATACATACTCAAAATGGAATTTATGACTGCATGTGTATAAACTGTACATATTTTTCCCCTCACTCACCCACCTACTATATATGTGTGGTACAGTATATCCTACAATCCAACTCCCTCCCTACATTGTTGACCCCATCAGAATGTAAACTATATAACAGCTAGTTCAAGGCACCCCCAGAAATCATCGCTTTCCACCCTGTGACGTCTTCCTATAATCTCTGAGGCGGCAGTGTGCCATGGGTCTAACTGTGTCCGCCTCCATTACCTGTGTGATGGCATCCCACCAGGGTGCTACTGTAGCTCGCTCCACATCAAGAGACACTGTCATGTGCTCCTCTCAAAGGCTAAAGACAGGGGCCTGACACTACTGTACTGCAACTTTTTTTGTTGCAATGTTGTATAATTAGCAAGTCTATGCTTACTGTAGATGGTGATGGTGGTTAACTCTCGTGTGTCACAACGTTACAATTAACAGCAAGGAAAGTGTATGGAACGGCATAACATAGTTGGGATTCACACCGATGTTTCAGATCACACCTGCTATCATCTGTTCACACAATATGTCCACATTATATATGGTAACATTTGGACAAGAAAAAAAAGCACACCCAGGTGAATGAACTGCTGTTTACTTGAAAGTGAGAGAGAGAAAACGTAACAGTATCTTCTATGTCTTATAGGTACTCGATCCATGGTGGTAGTCTTCGTGCTGTGTTTTCTGTGCTTTGGCTCGCTCCATAATTCCATTATGTATTTTGTGAAGTGTGTGCTGGTGGTGCTGTGTGGTGGAGAGAGCGTCACAGAACATTACAAGCCCATCACACGCTCACCACGCCTCATTAGAGCGCAACTAGCTGTACACTCCAGACCCAAGAGACACACACACACACACACACACGAGGTTGTTAGGTTGCTATATTTCAGTACTTACCTCTCATTGACAGATGCAGCAGTGTTCTGGCACACAATGGCTACCATGTATCACCCAGTTGCACAATGTAGAGATAATACCCACATAGCTTTTGCAGTTCTCTCTTTTTCTCTTTTTATTTTCTTCATGACCATAAAATATAGTGAGTGTTCCAGCACAAAATGGCTAATAGGATCTTAATTTGATCACCCTGTTGTTAAAGGAAATTTCCTGCACAGCATGAAATGCAAACTTGTGGTGTATTCAAGGTTTAAAAAGGCTTCTAAAGTTTGCAATTTCCACTTTAACATTTCAGACTTGATTTGCCCTTACTAAAAATATACCAACCCCCACAAATATCCATTAATTATAATTCACATAATTATTCACATTTACTCTTGTTGCAGGATTATTTTTCTGCTGTAAGAAACTGGTCAAATTTAGATCCTTCATCCGTAATACCCAGGTGGGTATATATTGGTGGTGGAAGAGGGGATTTGTAAATATGTAATGAAAATGACTTATTATTCCTTGTAGCTTTTGCAATGCTCTCTCTAGCCATCTTGCTATAGGTGACCTGCAGTTAACTTTTGAAGAGCAAATCGAATTAGCCTATACAACATGCAACATGGGGTTGTGTGAAACTTACTCCTCAGTCTGAAGTGTCTACACTTGTGCCAGTGAATAGCTAGCTTAGACGCTTCAGGAGGGTGGTCACGTGTGCTATCAAGGCAGAGGTCCAGAGTTTGCACAATAGTATGGGCTGAATCAGGAGGATCTGGTACTCACTAAGCAAGAATGTCCTTTACTTTTATTGATTTTTATTTCACCTTTATTTAATTAACCAGGTAGGCTAGTTGAGAACAAGTTCTCATTTGCAACTGCCACCTGGCCAAGATAAAGCAAAGCAGTTTGACACATACTACACAGAGTTACACATGGAATAAACAAACATGCAATCAATAATACAGTAGAAAAATCTATATACAGCATGTGCAAATGAGGTAGGATAAGAGAAGTAAGGCAATAAATAGGTCATGGTGGCAAAGTAATTACAATATCGCAATTAAACACTGAAATGTTAGGATGTGCAGAAGATGAATGCGCAAGTTGAGATACAGGGGTGCAAAGGAGCAAGATAAATAAATAAATAACAGTATGGGGATGAGGAAGATTGGATGGGCTATTTACAGATGAGCTATGTACAGGTGCAGTGATCTGTGAGCTGCTCTGACAGCTGGTGCTTAAAGCTAGTGAGGGAGGTAAGAGTCTCCAGCTTCAGAGATTTTTGCAGTTCATTCCAGTCATTGGCAGCAGAGAACTGGAATGAGAGGCGGCAAAGGAAGAATTGGCTTTGGGGGTGAACAGTGGGATATTCCTGCTGGAGTGAGTGCTACGGGTGGGTGGTGACCAGTGAGCTGAGATAAGGTGGGACTTTACCTAGCAGAGACTTGTAGATGACCTGGAGCCAGTGGGTTTGGCGATGACTATGAAGCGAGGGCCAGCCAATGAGATCATACAGGTCGCAGTGGTGGGTAGTATTTGGGGCTTTGGTGACAAAACGGATGGCACTGTGATAGACTGCATCCAATTTGTTGAGTAGAGTGTTGGAGGCTATTTTGTAAATGACATCGCCAAAGTCGAGGATCGGTAGGATGGTCAGTTTTACAAGGGTATGTTTGTCCAATATGCTATAGATAACTAGCAGGCCGCGGTTAGCAGAATGGGAGGAGTGGGCTTCAGGAGTAGCCCAGGAGCCCTAGCCGGGAGATGGGTCTAGCATGGGCTAGCCCCAGGCTAGATGGTGCTTGCTCCGGGACGGAAACGTTAGCCAGAAGTAGTCAACCCGGGTTGCGGTTAGCTAGCTGCCATGATCCAGATGAAACGGTTCAGAGTTTGCGGTAGGAATCCAGGGATATAGAGAGAAAAATAGTTTCGGTATGCTCTGGTTTGAAACGCGTTGTACGAACTGGCAAGAGCTGTACGAGCTAAAGGTTAGCTGACTGATAGCTGGTAGCTATCAGTTGAAGTCGGAAATTTACATACACTTAGGTTGGAGTCATTAAAAAACTTGCTTTTCAACCACTCCACAAATTTCTTGTAAATAAACTATAGTTTTGGCAAGTCGATAAGGACATCTACTTTGTGCATGACACAAGTAATTTTTCCAACTATTGTTTACAGACAGATTATTTCACTTATAATTCACTGTATCACAATTCCAGTGGGTCAGAAGTTTACATACACTAAGTTGACTGTGCCTTTAAACAGCTTGGGAAATTCCAGAAGATGATATAATGGCTTTAGAAGCTTCTGATAGGATAATTGACATTTGAGTCAATTGGCGGTGTAGCTGTGGATGTATTTCAAGGCCTAGCTTCAAACTCAGTGAGTCTTTGCTTGACATCATGGGAAAATCAAAAGAAATCAGCCAAGACCTCAGAAGACTGTAGACCTCCACAAGTCTGGTTCATCCTTGGGAGTAATTTCCAAGCGCCTGAAGGTACCACGTTCATCTGTACAAGCAATAGTACGCAAGTATAAACACCATGGGACCACGCAGCCGTCATACGGGGACCACGCAGCCGCTCAGGAAGGAGACGCGTTCTGTCTCCTAGAGATGAACGTACTTTGGTGCGAAAAGTGCAAATCAGTCGCAGAACCACAGCAAAGGACCTTATGAAGATGCTGGAGGAAACAGGTACAAAAGTGTCTCTATCCACAGTAAAACGAGTCCTATATCGACATAACCTGAAAGGCCGCTCAGCAAGGAAGAAGCCACTGCTCCAAAACCGGCATAAAAAAGCCAGACTACAGTTTGCAACTGCACATGTGGACAAAGACTGTACTTTTTGGAGAAATGTCCTCTGGTCTAATGAAAAAAAATAGATGATGATGCCAGTAGGAAAATTATGTGGATATATTGAAGCAACATCTCAAGCTTGGTCGCAAATGGGTCTTCCAAATGGACAATGACCTCAAGCATGCTTCCAAAGTTGTGGCAAAATGGCTTAAGGACAACAAAGTCAAGGTATTGGAGTGGCCATCACAAAGCCCTGACCTTAAACCCATAGAAAATGTGTGGGTAGAACTGAAAAAGCTTGTGCAAGCAAGGAGGCCTACAAACCTGACTCAGTTACACCAGCTCTGTCTGTAACGTTTGTCTGTGGTGGAAGAAGGTGAGGACCAATGCGCAGAGTGGTAAGTGTTTATATTATTTAATAGAACTCAGAACACTAAAATACAAAACCAACAAGAGAACGAAATGAAACCGAAACAGTTCTGTCTGGTACAGATACGAAACAGAAAATAATCACCCACAACTCAAGGGTGAAAACAGGCTGTCTAAGTATGGTTCTCAATCAGGGACAATGATTGACAGCTGCCTCTGATTGAGAACCATACCAGGCCAAACACAGAAATACCAAATCATAGAACAAATAACATAGACTGCCCACCCAACTCACGCCCTGACCATACTAAAACAAAGATATCACAAAGGAACTAAGGTCAGAACGTGACACTGTCAGGAGGAATGGGCCAAAATTCACCCTACTTATTGTGGGAAGCTTGTGGAAGGCTACCCGAAACATTTGACCCAAGTTAAACAATTTAAAGGCAATGCTACCAAATACTAATTGAGTGTTTGTAAACTTCTGACCCACTGGGAATATGATGAAAGAAATAAAAGCTGACATAAATCATTCTCTCTACTATTATTCTGACATTTCACATTCTTAAGGTTAGGCAGAGAACTATGGAGCTCTACTATATCCCTGAAACGAAACGCCAGGCGGTGCATATTGATGCTGCTTGCCTAGAACAACACAACACAGAAACCCCATTTGCACTAACAATGTAATTAAACGGTCCTGACAGCCTAGTGTGTGTGTAGTGTGTTTGTGTAGTGTGTGTGTGTCTGTGTGCATGTGTGTGTAGTCTAGTGTGGTGCAGCTGCATTCATACGGTAGAGAACATAACAGATCACAAAAGGCTGAGGGGTAGAGGAGACATGAAGATATTCACTATGGTATGGAGGGTGAGGAGGAGACATGAAGCTATTCACTATGGTATGGAGGGTGAGGAGGAGACATGAAGCTATTCACTATGGTATGGAGGGTGAGGAGGAGATATGAAGTTATTCACTATGGTATGAGGGGTAGAGGAGACATGAAGTTATTCACTATGGTATGAGGGGTAGAGGAGACATGAAGATATTCACTATGGTATGGAGGGTGAGGAGGAGACATGAAGTTATGCATCGTGGTATGAGGGGTAGAGGAGGAGACATGAAGTTATTCACTATGGTATGAGGGGTAGAGGAGGAGACATGAAGTTATTCACTATGGTATGAGGGGTAGAGGAGGAGACATGAAGTTATGCATCGTGGTATGAGGGGTAGAGGAGACATGAAGTTATTCACTATGGTATGAGGGGTAGAGGAGACATGAAGATATTCACTATGGTATGAGGGGTAGAGGAGGAGACATGAAGTTATTCACTATGTATGGAGGGTGAGGAGGAGACATGAAGTTATGCATCGTGGTATGAGGGGTAGAGGAGACATGAAGTTATTCACTATGGTATGAGGGGTAGAGGAGGAGACATGAAGTTATTCACTATGGTATGGAGGGTGAGGAGGAGGCATGAATTTATGCATCGTGGTATGAGGGGTAGAGGAGACATGAAGCTATTCACTATGGTATGGAGGGTGAGGAGGAGACATGAATTTATGCATCGTGGTATGAGGGGTAGAGGAGACATGAAGCTATTCACTATGGTATGGAGGGTGAGGAGGAGACATGAATTTATGCATTGTGGTATGAGGGGTAGAGGAGACATGAAGCTATTCACTATGGTATGAGGGGTAGAGGAGACATGAAGCTATTCACTATGGTATGAGGGGTGAGGAGGAGACATGAAGCTATTCACTATGGTATGGAGGGTGAGGAGGAGACATGAAGCTATTCACTATGGTATGAGGGGTAGAGGAGACATGAAGCTATTCACTATGGTATGAGGGGTAGAGGAGACATGAAGCTATTCACTATGGTATGAGGGGTAGAGGAGACATGAAGCTATTCACTATGGTATGAGGGGTAGAGGAGACATGAAGCTATTCACTATGGTATGAGGGGTAGAGGAGACATGAAGCTATTCACTATGGTATGGAGGGTGAGGAGGAGACATGAATTTATGCATCGTGGTATGAGGGGTAGAGGAGACATGAAGCTATTCACTATGGTATGGAGGGTGAGGAGGAGACATGAATTTATGCATCGTGGTATGAGGGGTAGAGGAGACATGAAGCTATTCACTATGGTATGAGGGGTAGAGGAGACATGAAGCTATTCACTATGGTATGAGGGGTGAGGAGGAGACATGAAGCTATTCACTATGGTATGGAGGGTGAGGAGGAGACATGAAGCTATTCACTATGGTATGAGGGGTAGAGGAGACATGAAGCTATTCACTATGGTATGAGGGGTAGAGGAGACATGAAGCTATTCACTATGGTATGAGGGGTAGAGGAGACATGAAGCTATTCACTATGGTATGAGGGGTAGAGGAGACATGAAGCTATTCACTATGGTATGAGGGGTAGAGGAGACATGAAGCTATTCACTATGGTATGAGGGGTAGAGGAGACATGAAGCTATTCACTATGGTATGAGGGGTAGAGGAGACATGAAGCTATTCACTATGGTATGAGGGGTAGAGGAGACATGAAGCTATTCACTATGGTATGAGGGGTAGAGGAGACATGAAGCTATTCACTATGGTATGAGGGGTAGAGGAGACATGAAGTTATTCACTATGGTATGAGGGGTAGAGGAGACATGAAGTTATTCACTATGGTATGAGGGGTAGAGAAGACATGAAGATATTCACTATGGTATGGAGGGTGAGGAGGAGACATGAAGCTATTCACTATGGTATGGAGGGTGAGGAGGAGACATGAAGTTATGCATCGTGGTATGAGGGGTGAGGAGGAGACATGAAGTTATGCATCGTGGTATGAGGGGTGAGGAGGAGACATGAAGCTATTCACTATGGTATGAGGGGTGAGGAGGAGACATGAAGTTATGCATCGTGGTATGAGGGGTGAGGAGGAGACATTAAGCTATTCACTATGGTATGAGGGGTGAGGAGGAGATATTAAGTTATGCATCGTGGTATGAGGGGTGAGGAGGAGACATGAAGCTATTCACTATGGTATGGGGGGTGAGGAGGAGACATGAAGTTATGCATCGTGGTATGAGGGGTGAGGAGGAGACATGAAGCTATTCACTATGGTGTGAGGGGTGAGGAGGAGATATGAAGCTATTCACTATGGTATGAGGGGTAGAGGAGGAGATATGAAGCTATTCACTATGGTGTGAGGGGTGAGGAGGAGACATGAAGCTATTCACTATGGTATGAGGGGTGAGGAGGAGACATGAAGCTATTCACTATGGTATGAGGGGTGAGGAGGAGATATGAAGTTATGCATCGTGGTATGAGGGGTGAGGAGGAGAAATGAAGCTATGCACCATGGTATGAGGGGTGAAGGGGAGATATGAAGTTATGCACCGTGGTATGAGGGGTGAGGAGATATGAAGCTAGGCACCGTGGTATGAGGGGTGAGAAGGAGATTCGACAGTACAGAAAGGCCTAAAAACCCTTACATTTCTGAAAACTTTAGAATAAATTACACTCATGGACATCTTATAGTAACACAAGGAGATAAATGGATATGGGGATATAGAGAGATATAGTGAGAGAGGGGTGGGAGATGGAGAGAGAGAGAGAGAGCAGCAAGAGGGAGGGAGGGAGGGAGGGAGGGAGGGAGGGAGGGAGGGAGGGAGGGAGGGAGGGAGGGAGGGAGGGAGGGAGGGAGGGAGGGAAGAAAAGAAAAGAAAAAGACTCAGGTGTATGAATGATTGTTATGATTTGGTCAAATGGAGAGGGTAGTTTGAGGTCATGCCAAAGAAGAAGGTGGCACACGGTAATAGCACCTCTTTCACTCAACACAGGAGGTGGCACTCCCATCCTAAACATATACAGTAAATGCCCCCTGTCTTAGAGTGTGTGTGTGTCTATGTTTGTCTGTCTGTAATCTCAAAGACAACTGCCCTTTCTGTTATTGCCTTGCTGCACAGGGAAATGGTATTTTCCAGCTGACCTTATCTTCTTCGACAGAGCTTTCAGTCCACTGCAGTCAGTTATACTTAAGGGTTACGTCTCAAATGGCACCCCATTCCCTATAGAGTTCACTACTACTTATGACAGGGCCCACAGGGCTCATTGAGGACACAAAGCTTAGAGATGATGGTGACAGAGACAGACTTTATTGCTATACATCTATGAGGTACCGTAGAGAGAAATACTAGCACGGGATTGGAGTCCCTGTTTTTAATCAGGTGTTATTAATTATTCAATCATTCCATTTGTAGTAACAGATCCCAGTACTCTCTACTTGCCAGTATGTGGTCAGTGAGGAAGACTCCCTCTGAAGAGGTGTTGCATGTTTTAAATTGTTCTACAATGTCCTGTGTGGTTTTCACCTTTCAAATGTCCTATTTGGTAAATAGCGGACTGTAAAGTAGGCCTAAAGAAGATCAAATAGCATAACTTTTTGGGGAATTGCTGACATACAGTATACTCACAAAGTGCATTACATTTAGATGTATCCTTTTCACCCTTCTTATTCTACTTTAATAAATGAGCATGGCATTCAGTGTTGTTTCTATTTGACGGCAGTGTTTAAACGTAGTGCTTTGGTTCTAATTCAAGTAGGCCTACGAGTCTTCCACCAAGGGTGACTGAAGACGATGAAGTGGAGTGGAGCTTTTTTAGAAACACGGCAGCTATAATCTGCCAATCACACGCTAGTCTGTAAAATAAGAGAAACGTACTGGTAGTTAGGAGGAGTCAACAGAAGGATGATCTTAATGTCCCACTGTGTCAGTCCACTGACAAGTCAACGTATCAACACACACGCACACACACACACACACACACACACACACACACACGCGCGCGCATGTGCACACACACACAAAAACGTGTTTCACTTTGTAATCCCGCTATTCCAGTAGAGAGTAAGACATCCACCAGTCATTTCAGAGAAACATTAGTATGTGTGTGTGTATGTGTGTGTGAGTGTGTTTAGGTTGTGTAGGGTGGCTTGCATGAATTTAGCTCTTGGCCTTTCTTCGCCTAGCTCTTTCATACTGGATTTCTAGTTGATCATGCTTTATATTCCAAATGTGTCATTCATATTAATGTTGGCGCTCTCTCAAAGAAAGGGCACACTGATGTTATCCCTGTACTGCAAGAATTCATTAGCATTATACAGAGAGTGGGTCCTGGCACACTCTCCAACATGTCCATGCAAATGGGAATGGATAGCTAATGTATTGTGGCAAGCAAGGATGTTTGTTTGTTCTATGTTGGGAATTTCTGGGATGAAGAAAAACATATTTCAGAAATTACAAACGGGTCCATAGCTGTTGTTGTTGATCTTTCCATGTTTGGATATACTATACAGTAGAAAAGCCTCAAGGATTTGCTCGCATGTATAGAAAACATGAAGTACGTTTTTATTTTGTGTTTGACTTGTGTCACGAATAACACCGAAGGTGGCTCCCCTTCCTGCTCGGGTGGCGCTCGGCGGTCGTCGTCGCCGGTCTATTAGCTGCCACCGATCCCTTTCTCCTTTTCGTTTGTTTTTGTCTAATTGTTTTCACCTGTTCCTTGTTGGGGTTTTGGGATGGGTGTTATTTAAGTTTTTTTGCCCGCTGGTGTTTGTGCGGGCTTGTTGGTTTGTTACGTTTGGTGATGTATCGTGTTTGTTTTGGGTTTTCGCTGTCCAGTGTTTGTAACTATGTTTTGGGTTTGTTTAGCGCCAGTGTTTTAGGGCATTCACCCATGTTTGGACCTGTTACGTTTTGAAGGACATTAAAGCGTTTTTCCCGTTCACTTCGCTCTCTGCATTTGACTCCTCACTCATCACTCACCTGACGTTACAACTTGTGTAGCTTCATTGCGTTATGGATATTGGTCATTTTTAATGCAGGATCTATTTTTCTGGAATAGGCTATGTCATAACAGCTAGCAATCCTCGACAAGTCCGGTCATAAAACCTAATTTGCCTTGCATTGTCAATGATCGCTTCACAAATCCCCTAAGCTCCCACTGTGTCCCACTGTTTCCTAGTCTGACCATATTTGGTTCAAGCAGGCTGAAAAGGAGCCCATCATTTTCAGAATCATTATGTGACTGCCCCAGGGCCTTGGAGGAGACCTTACGCAGTCAGACCGAGCACATTGTTTCATTACAGAAATGTGATGTTTTACGTCTCAAATGACACACTATTCCCTTCCCTGCTTTTGATCAGGCCCCCTGGTCAAAAAAGTAGAGCACTATTTATGGAATAAGGTGCCATTTGAGACACAGACATGATCTCTCTTTCTCTCTCTGGTGTTATGCCAGGTCAGGGTTGGATGCGCAGTTTGCTGCCATTCGCTAGTGATCATGAGCCAATAAGGCCGATGGCAGTGTGATCCTGCAGCTAGAGAGCACATCATATGAGGTGTGAATAAAAACCTTTCCACCTGGACATGCAAGAGCTGCTGGGGCCGTGCTTGGACATGCAAGGAAGGAGCTGCTGGCATGATTATTGGCCTTTAATTGTCCATGGTTGTTGAGCTAAGACAGTGATCGTGTTAAGTTGCTGAGAAATGTATAGCTGTTGAATTCTCAAGGTGAAATTTGGACATGCTGTGCTTGATCCAAATGAACAATGAGAATATAAATATACAGAGCATTCAGAACGTATTCAGACCCCTTGACTTTTTCCACATTTTGTTACATTATAGCCTTATTCTAAAATTGATTTAAAAAATAGTTTTTTCCCCTCATCAATCTAAACACAACAAGCCATAATGACAAAGAAATGCATTCCAGATGACTACGGTACCGCATGAAGCTGGTTGAGAGAATGCCAAGAGTGTGCAACGCTGTCATCAAGGCAAAGGATGGCTACTTTGAAGAATCTAAAATCTAAAATCTATTTTGATTTGTTTAATACTTTTTTGATATGATTCCATATGTGTTATTTCATAGTTTTGATGTCTTCGCTATTATTGTACAATGTAGAAAATTGTTCAAAAATAAAGAAAACCCTTAAATGTGTAGGTGCTTCCAAACTTTTGACTGCTACTGTAAGTATTCAGACCCTTTACTTAGTACATTGTTGAAGCACCTTTGTCAGCGATTACAGCCTCGAGCCTCCTTGTGTATGGCGCTACAAGCTTGGCACACCTCAAGAACATTCAGAAACTTGTCCCGAAGCCACTCCTGTGTTGTCTTGGCTGTGTGCTTAGGGTTGTTGTCCTGTTGGAAGGTGAACCTTCGCCCCAGTCTGATGTCTTGAGCACTCTGGAGCAGGTTTTCATCAAGGATCTCTCTGTACTTTGCTCTGTTGATCTTTCCCTTGATCCTTACTAGTCTCCCTGTCCTTGCCACTGAAAAACATCCCCACAGCATGCTGCTGCTTCACCATGCTTCACCGTAGGGATGGTGCCAGGTGTCCTCCAGATGTGGCACTTGGCATTCAGGCCAAACTTGGTTTCATCAGACCAGATAATCTTATTTCTCATGGTCTGAGAGTCCTTTTGCTGCCTTTTGGCAAACTCCAAGCAGGCTGTCATGTGCCTTTTACTGAGTAATGTCTTCTGTCTGGCCACTCTACCATTTAGACCTGATTGGTGGAGTGCTGCAGAGATGGGTGTCCTTCTGGAAGGTTCTCCCATCTTCAAATAGGAACTCTGGAGCTCTGTCAGAGTGACCCTTGGATTTGTGGTCACCTCCCTGACCAAGGCCCTTTTCCCCCAATTTCTCAGTTTGGCCAGGTGGCCACCTCTAGGAAGAGTGTTGGTGGTTCCAAATTTCTTCCATTTAAGAATGATGGAAGCCACTGTGCTCTTGGGGACCTTCAATGCTGCCTACATTTTTTGGTACCCTTCCCCAGTTCTGTGCCTCTACACAATCCTGTCTCTGAGCTCTACAGAGAATTCCTTCGACCTCACGGCTTGGCTTTTGCACTGACATGCACTGTCAACTGTGAAACCTTATATAGACAGTTGTGTGCCTTTGTGTGCCAAATTATGTCCAATCAATTGAATTTACCAGAGGTAGACTCCAATCAAGTTTTTTTATTTTCACTTTGTCGTTATAGGGTAATGTGTGTACGGCTTCCCATTTGAATTGTGAAAAATCAACTAGTGATTTATCATTGTGTGTCATCATTGATGATAATTATTTTGTTATTTTATCAATTTTAGAATAAGGCTGTAACGTAACAAAATGTGGAAAAAGTCAAGGGGTCTGAATACTTTACGAACTATAGATGTACATTTTTGAGTAGACTATAGATCATGTAAACACGTCACTGATCTTAGTGACCCTCAACAATTGAAGTCTCCTTCCAAAGGAAGGGATACATTATAAGAATGATAATCAGAGCAAAACAGACAAAGACTGTGTAGTGTGTATACCACTCTGCCAGTAATCAAGACTTTGCCTCTTTGAACCACTAACTACTATGAGACAACGTCCTCTTCTGAAGTAACGTCAGCGAGGAAACATGAACACGTTCGGCTCTTAGAGCTTCACAAGGACAAGGTCTTACAGTGTCTGACTCTTTAACAAGTGTGTTGGCAGGCAGACTGGTAATGACTTAGGGGGCCCAGGAACCCTCGTAGATAAGTGACTTTAGCCTCAGCTGCTGCAGCCTCCAAATTCATGTTTGGAGCACTTCTCTAAGGTGTCTGTTATGTTATTATCTGGAGATCACATTATGTTGTCCTCATAAACTCTCCTTGGCACACAGAAAAGCATGAACACCCGACCACCTCACCTCTCTGGTAAAAATAGTGTCTCACTCTCATCTGGCACTATCTGACCCTCACTTATTATTTGGCAGAGAAATATTGTTTCAATTTTAAAATATTTAAGTCACTGAATAATATTGAACCACCTGTTATAATCCGTATAATACACCATCATAAGGGTTTGTGCATGTGTATAACACATAAAAAAGCATTATACCTGCTGGCTTTAAATAATGTTCTCCCTCATATTTCTTTGACCTCAAGACTGGCAAATTATAGTTGCATGACAACTCTCTAAGAAGCATGCTATTAAAACTTAACATGGATTAGAAAGGACACACAGAGAGAATAAAACATCTGAAAGAAAATAGGCCTACATTCTTGTGTTGTGTTCGAAGCAATCACATCAAATGTCCCTGCAAACACAACTCGGCATAGCTGAATCCGGCCACAATGTCAGAACGCCATATGCTCTGTACTCTCAGTAAACGACTCCCGGTGTAATTTTGAGCATGAACATTTTAGTGGGTTAGAATCTCATCTGCCACTCCCTACTCAGCTGAATTCATGCTTTAGGAGAGCTGTTGGTTTGGCAGCCCCTCTCTCTGGCTCCACTGCTCCATGCTCTGCTATTGTAGTGCACTATCAACCTGCACCAGGCATATAAGCAGATTGACTCCCTGACTCCCTGACACCCCTTATTTGTAGTGTTTTTTAACATTTTCTTTCCCCCAGGTTTAGCCTTCATTCGTTACTGTCACAATTGCAGTAGGTTGCAAGAGTTGCTGAATAGTTGAATGGTATATGAATGAATAATTATGTCAGTGATCAAGAAGGGTGTGGTTTAGTTCGATTGAGAAAGTCTCCATCATGCATTTCTATACAAGTGTGCATCAATATCCTCAGCCAGCAAACCTCCACCTCCTCTTTCACCTGAATAACAGTAGAAAGCAACACTTCACCAAACAACTAATTCAGCTGTGAGCTCTCTGACCCCAGCTAAACACGAACACCACTCTAAACTCTTCTAAACGTGTGCACACGAACACCACTCTACACTCTTCTAAATGTGTGCACACAAACACCACTCTTCTAAACGTGTGCACACGAACACCACTCTACACTCTTCTAAATGTGTGCACACAAACACCACTCTTCTAAACGTGTGCACACGAACACCACTCTACACTCTTCTAAACGTGTGCACCCGAACACCACTCTACACTCTTCTAAACGTGTGCACACGAACACCACTCTACACTCTTCTAAACGTGTGCACACGAACACCACTCTACACTCTTCTAAACATGTGCCCACGCACAACACTCTACACTCTTCGAAAAAATGGTGCTATCTAGAACCTTAAAGGGTTCTCTGACTGTCCTCATAGGGGAACCCTTTGAACAACCCTTTTTGCTTCCAGGTAGAACCCTATTGGGTTCCATGTATAACCCTTTCCCCATAGGGTTCTACATGGAACCCAAAATAGTTCAACCTGGAACTAAATAGGCTTCTCCTATGGGGACAGCCAAAGAACTACACCGGATTACACCGGAACTTCCCAATCTTTTTCACTCATGCCCAACTTTCATCATTGTGGAACATCTCCACTCCCCATTTTTCCTGCAATTCAATACATTTTGCAATGGGGCGGGGATACATTGTTGCAGTTTTAAAGCTAATCACCTGCCATTCTATAATTGTGTCATGTCGTATGTGTGATCATGTGATATCTGAGTCATTCAAACATCAGTCATTTTGACTGCTCATGAAATTATTTATTTTATTACTATGCATTTTTAAATTCATGCCCCCTTCTGTCCTCCACTTTTCCTAAATAAGTCTTTATAACACACTGCCGTGGTTAAAATCGTAGTATCACAAACAGAACTGGAGTTTTGACCAGTTTTAGGAGGGCATGAAATGATTTGAATGATTTTCCCCTAATGCCCCTCCTTCTCCAGAAGTAGGGCCTGCTCCGCTCATTCTACCAACATTGGAAGGTGCAGTGGCTAGTTGATAACCACCCCAATAATTGCTTCATAACTGAACCTAACCTATACCGAAACTAATTTCACACATACAGTATGTGACGTTTCAGGAAACTAGGCGTATGTCGCATGTGACTACTTCACAGGAGAGGCATTTGAACATAAACACAACATTTTTTTTAATCAAAATTCGTTTTATGGCAGAAATGCCTTCTGGAACATGCAAACTTTCGTGTGCCTTAATACTGGCCGTAATTGTAAATACAAATAAAATGGTTAAATTACCAGCCTAGTTACGAACCTTCCCAATAGCCGCTATTGGCTGAGATAGTGGATGGGCTGGACATGCCGAGAGATGAGTTTGGATTGGTCTGCCATGTAGCAAGCCTTAAGACTCCTGAACAGACTCCTTAAAAGACTCCTGAACATCTAATGAAATGGCGACCCTATGCTGCTACTCTATGTCATTATCACTTTAATAACTCTGCCTACATGTACAGTGGTTCTTCATATAAAAGTTTTGCGCTCATGTCGTGACCGTTTGTGGTAGATTGTGGTCAATTGCGTCATTCTGACATCAATGGCTGACACTTAAATAATGTGCCATAGGATTTTGCGGCACCCCGCAAGGTGTGCTGCAGTACGCCACAACTTTTAATAAAGGAAGAACCACTGTACATAATACCCCAATTACCTCGACTAACCAGTGCCCCCACACATTGACTCTGTACTGGTACCCCCTGTATACAGCGTCGCTATTGTTATTTTACTGCTGCTCTTTAATTATTTGTTACTTTTATTTCTTTTTTTGTCATACTTTTCTTAAAACGGCATTGTTGCTTAAGGGCTTGTAAGTAAGCAATTCACTGTAAGGTTGTATTTGGCGCATGTGACAAATAAAATTATATTAGATTTGATTTGATTTGACATTGAACCTAGTTGGTTAGCTTTAGCTACCTGCATATTTATGCATGGTGCCTAGCTATGATAATCAGTTTGTTTTGCTAGTAGTATGGG